>NW_025534100.1:212500-279238 GCF_020615455.1 Coregonus clupeaformis | reverse complement strand
TTATCAACTAATCAACAACATAGTTATGCAGTTTTATCAACTAATCAATAACGTAGTTATGCAGTTTTATCAACTAATCAACAACGTTGTTATGCAGTTTTATCAACTAATCAACAACGTAGTTATGCAGTTTTATCAACTAATCAACAACGTAGTTATGCAGTTTTATCAACTAATCAACAACACAATTTATCAACTATATTTGTACAGTTAATTTCCAGGGAGGAGAAAGGAAAACCAGTAGGTTAAGCTACGACAGATTCGGTGGTTTTAGTTGGCTACAATATCTATAGCCTAGGCTACAATTGAAATATCAAGTTCTCTTCATTCATTCATTTTAATTCATACTATTTTCCTAATTTTGCTTACCTCTCCTCTCCTCTCCTCTCCTCTCCTCTCCTCTCCTCTCCTCTCCTCTCCTCTCCTCTCCTCTCCTCTCCTCTCCTCTCCTCTCCTCTCCTCTCCTCTCCTCTCCACCCTACTCCTCTCCTCTCCTCTCCATACCAGCCAACTATTCTGTCATTGAATACCAGTAGAAGCAACAGTAGTGTGTGTTTGTGTGTTTGTGGGTGTGTTTGAGTTTGTGCGTTTGTAGGACTAGTGAATGACTACTAGGTGGCAGTATATGTTCCCCAAATCAGAACCTCCCTGTTCTAATTTGGCTGGAGTGGACGACAGTGCAGTAACCATTAACCCTGGCCCCATTCTAAATCTAACCTCTAGTTTGGCTGGAGTGGACTACAGTTCAGTAACCATTAACCCTGGCCCCATTCTAAATCTAACCTCTAGTTTGGCTGGAGTGGACTACAGTGCAGTAACCATCAGCCCCTCATTGACCTTTAAACATGAAGATGGTAGTGATGATAATGGTGATGATGAGGTGATGTTGATGGTGATGATGATGATGATGATGATGATGGTGATTTATATCAATTGTGTTAGTGTGGAATTGGTCATCTCTGGTTTGACTATGAAAATGTACAAAATGGTCCTGTGTAGCTCAGTTGGTAGAGCATGGAGTTTGCAACACCAGGGTTGTGGGTTCGATTCCCACGGGGGGCCAGTATGAAAACTCACTATCTGTAAGTCGCTCTGGAATAAGAGTGTCTGCTAAATGACTTAACTGTAAATTGTACAACATGTTGATGAAAATCAAAAGTATTACAAAGTGAGAAGCAACTGTTTAACATTTCATTCACCAAGTATGTTATTTGGACCTTCATACCACAGAGTTTCATAGTTGCCTCCAGCTGGTGTTTTATTTAAATGACCACTGAACAAAAGGTAATATTGCAGACTGTGCCTTTATTTAAAACAATCTCATATGCTGAGAGCCTCTCCAATGTATTCTCTCCTAAAATGTAGCCATTACCGCTTTCTGGAACACAGGAAGGGAAGTTTAAACCAGCAGGGGACATCATTCTGGCGGTGGGATGCTGGGAAAGAGAGAAACACAGAAAGGTAGGTATTGTATCTATGTTGGTTTTATAAATATGTAGCTAATAAAGGAACAAATTCCCTTTAAGATGCATTTTACAACTATCCAAATGTTTGATGTATAATGTGAGGGAGAGTACTCTGGTGACAGCATTGTACCTCCGTAGTTCATCTCCATGCAATGCTCCCGGCCGTTCGTGTTGTCCTTCACAACACCATGGTTGTAGTTAGAGGGTTGCCCCGGGGCCCAGTTCTGGTAGTTAAACCTGGACCCGTCACTCCACAGCCAAAGACCCTCCTACAGAGCACATAGGAGGATGCATCACCAGCACACAGTAAACACTATATATTTACACTGTAATTACTGTAATTAAAGGGGCAATCTGGGAATTGGAAAATAACTAATTGGCAACCCACCACTGTTTGGGTAAATCGCTGAGGAATGGGCCTGGATGTAACCATTTCTCCAGGCCATTCTCAGATTCCTAGACAGAGCTATGGATGCCAGGACTGACCATCTATGAGATCAATATGATCTCGGCAGGTAGTGTGTGGCAGGTAGTTTAGTGGTTAAGAGCATTGTGCCAGTAACCGAAAGGTAGCTGGTTCTAATCCCCGAGTCGACTAGGAGAAAAATCTGTCGATGTACCCTTGAGCAAGGCACTTAACCCTAATTGCTCCTGTAAGTCGCCCTGGATAAGAGCGTCTGCTAAATGACTAAAATGTAAAATGCTTGAAGCTATACAGGAGCAAAAAAACAAAAAGCTGAAGAATGGGCCTGGAGAAATGTAACCACTCTCAGATTCCTAGACAGAGCTATGGATGCCAGGACTGACCATCTATGAGATCAACATGATTTAACCATGGCTTGAAGCTATACAGT
This sequence comes from Coregonus clupeaformis, assembly GCF_020615455.1. Classification (NCBI taxonomy): domain Eukaryota; kingdom Metazoa; phylum Chordata; class Actinopteri; order Salmoniformes; family Salmonidae; genus Coregonus; species Coregonus clupeaformis. The sequence goes on along the minus strand of NW_025534100.1, from coordinate 276,918 downwards.
GTTTGTAATATCAGAAAACAAACTGATATGTGGGTTGAGGCACTACTAGGCCTTTATAGATGGAATTCATCAAGAATCAATGCATCCTATATGTTTCATGAGGGTTGAACAGACCTTGATGGCATCGTTGGCTCCAATCCAGGTGCGCTGGGCTTTCTTGGTACTCTTCTTGATGACAGACTGAAGAAAACGATACTGGGGAAGGCTGTGCACTGATGCCAGATTACCTCCCAAGAGCAAACATTTCCTCTGGAGAGAGAGAGATAGAGAGAGAGAGAGAGTGAGAGAGAGAGAGAGACGGGGAGAGACAGAGAGAGAGAGAGAGAGAGAGAGAGAGAGAGAGAGAGAGAGAGAGAGAGAGATAGAAAGAGATGAGAGGAGAGAGAATTAAACAGAGGTAGATTGTAAGGGTAAACAGAAGGACTAGCACATCATGTTATAGTTTCTCAACCCTGTTGAACACAGACTAAACCTACAGAGTCAACTGCAACAATGTATTGCCACCAGACAGGGATGGAGATAGCATCCCAGCTAGCCCAAGGCTAGTGCTTTTCAGACCAGGCTTGTAGAAAATGTTTCCAACTAGCCCAAGATGCAGGTCAATTATTGTCTTTTCCATTATCACATGGCACATTTTGGACCCTGGCTCCAAAATCCTTAAATAAGCGGATGATCTCTCATTAAACCATCAATACTTAAAATCACCCACACAGCTGATCTCAATTATCTACAGCAAACGTCCAGGTACCTCTGCCTCTGGCCATGTGGTCATGTGGGGGACGTAGTGATAGCAGTGTGTCTTATAACTGGGCCAGCCATGTGGGCAGACTCTGCGATGACACTCTGTAGGGGGGAGAGATCACATTAAATAACATTATGAAATGGTTAGTTCCCACCAGACAATCTGATTGGTCAAAAGTGCGTTCCAGCTGTGATGTTACTGAACAAAACCCCATGGCTAACCACGTGTTGTTGAAAAATGACCGATTCACTTTGAGTCCGTTATATCTGCAATATGTAACTTTTTGGGCGACCTGACAAAATTCACATAGAAATGTGAGTTATAGATCTATCATTCTCATTGAAGTCAAGTCTAAGAAGCAGTATATCTGTTCTATTTGCGCTATTTCTATGCTTCCATTCTTAAATTTTGTTTTTTTGTCTTTTACTTTCGGTTTTGTATGACAGCTTCAAACAGCTGAAAATACAATGTTTTTGGTTATGGAAAATATATTTCACAGTGGTTAAGATGTTACAATGATTCTCTACACTTTGCTTGCTTGTTTTATGACATAAACTGAAAGTTTTATCGGTTGGCAGTTTGCATATCAGGTTCTCCATAATATGTTTCTCACCTTTCGGAGGAGAAATGTGTTCCTCCGAGGAAGAATGATGATGCTGATCCTTGGGAGGAGAAATGTGTTCCTCCGAGGAAGAATGATGATGCTGACCTTTCGGAGGAGAAATGTGTTCCTCCGAGGAAGAATGATGATGCTGATCCTTGGGAGGAGAAATGTGTTCCTCCGAGGAAGAATGATGATGCTGACCTTTCGGAGGAGAAACGTGTTCCTCCGAGTCACAGCATTTACCCCGATCATGCCGATCCCCTACAACAAAAGAGAGACAAGGACAGAGGGAAGATTGAGACATGCTTTTTTAAAAGACTTGGGTCTCGATTCAATCTGTAAATCTGAAGCGATAGAAAATTAAAAGTAATTTCAGATTGAGCAGACGTATGCAGCGTTTACCGTGAATGCAGTCTCTGCTAAAGAGGGAACATTGCTTTTAAATTTCAATCACTCTGTAAAGCTGAACGATGCGGATTGAATAGAGCCCTAGATCAGTTTCAGAACTATGATACCACAACAGACCTGTATAGAATTATATTTTAGTGAATACAGGGGGAGCCCCAACCAGGAACCTGGGTCCAGTGACTCTCACCCCAAAACCTAGGTCACTAGGTGTTGTGTTAAGGTCACTAAAACCTTTGATCAGAATACCTCTGCTACCCCTTGCATCTCCCAGAGCAAAGAGAGCGCTGAGAAGCAGAAGAGTGGTCAACATCGCCATGGTGATAGTCTCCTGAGAGAGAGAGACAGAGAGAGAGAGAGAGAGTGAGAGAGAGAGAGAGAGAGAGAGAGAGAGAGAGAGAGAGAGAGAGAGAGAGAGAGAGAGAGAGAGAGAGCGAGAGAGAGAGAGAGAGCGAGACAGAGACAGAGACAGAGAGAGAGAGAGAGAGAGAGAGAGAGAGAGAGAGAGAGAGAGAGAGAGAGAGTGAGAGAGAGAGAGTGAGAGACAGAGAGAGAGAGAGTAAGTGAGAGACAGAGAGAGAGAGTGAGTGAGTGAGAGACAGAGAGAGAGAGAGAGTGAGTGAGAGACAGAGAGAGAGAGAGAGAGAGAGAGAGAGAGAGAGAGAGAGAGAGAGAGAGAGAGAGAGAGAGAGAGAGAGAGAGAGAGAGAGAGTGAGAGACAGAGAGAGAGAGGGAGAGAGAGAGTGAGAGATTACAGACAGAGACAGACACACAGACAACAAGACAACAAGACAGTAAAAGAGAGAAGCCGTCAAGACCAATTCAGTGAGTACTTCAGAGATTAGGGGAGTGCAGTGTTCCCCTAACCTGTAGTTGAGTACACTGTTAGAAAAAAAGGTGATATTTAGAACCTAAAGGGTGTTCTTTGACTGTCCCCATAGGAGAACCACTTGAAGAACCCTTTTTGGTTCCAGGTATAAACCTTTTTCATTCCAGGAAGAAACCTTTTGGGTTCGATGTAGAACCCTTTCCACAGACGGTTTACAGAGGGTTCTACATGGCACCCGAAAGGGTTCTACCTGGAACCAAAAGGGTTCTACCTGGAACCAAAAGGGTTCTACCTGGAACCTAAAGGGTTCTACCTGGAACCTAAAGGGTTCTACCTGGAACCTAAAGGGTTCTACCTGGAACCTAAAGGGTTCTCATATGGGGACAGCTGAAGAACCCTTTTGGAACCCTTTATTCCAAGTGGACCTCCAGCCATTCCACTTATCAGATGTGTTCCAGTACTTTCACATCAGAGCAGATTCAACTAATGAACGGCTTGGTGATTAGCTGGATCAGCTGTGCTTGTACTGGAATATATCAAATCAGTGGAGCGGCTGGGGGTACTTGGGAGGTCAGGGAAACCCTATGCTATGTATATAACGTATGCAACTGCTAAGGCAGCGTTTTCTAAACTCGGTCCTGGGGACCCCAAGTGGAGCGTACATATTCCTGTGTGCTAGGATAATCTACTGTACTTGGTTGAAGACATGAGACCTGAGTTTTGGCAGCAGACTTGAATTCCTTAGCACAGCGTTTCCCAAAATCGGTCCAACACGTGCACCCATTGGGGTCCACAGGACCGAGTTTCCAAATAGCACCCTTTTCCCTAAGTAGTGCACTACTTTTGACCAGAGCTACATATGACCAGGGACACATATTCACTATGGGCCCTTGTCAAAAGTAGTGCACTACAAAGGGAAAAGGGTGCCATTTGGGATGCACTCAGGTACAGTATTAGATGAACAGATGTTGAAATCTCACCTTCTGAAATCTTCAGTAGTAGCTTCACTTCTTCAGAGATCTTCAAAGGTCTTCACTGGGTCTCTCTCTCTCTCTCTCTCTCTGTCCTGCCTGTGAGTTGAGTTCTACCTCTCCCACCTCTCCTATTTAAGGATCCATCCAGTCAGACCCCTCCCTCTCTTTTTCTCTATCTCTCTGTATCGTTCTTTAAATTGAATTGGAATTTAAGTTCACTTCCTGAATTGACTGTGTAATGGGAATATTTAAGATGAATAAAGTTCATAATCAGTTTAGAGATTCACACAATTTTTAGCATATTTATATATTTTCCTTTCTGTAAAACACATGATTTCCACTGTTCTGTTTGACACTTGGGTTGATGGTCACTAGACTAGAAGCTGAATGTTATGGATTAAACTCATATCTGTTGATAGTGATTGACGCCAGACTGGAGGTACAAGGACAGAGGACCCTGATTATTATTGCAGTCTCTGAACACTGTGTGATTCTGTAGCAGGCGGCAAATTAAGTTACTGCTTTCTGTTTTGACTTCTTACAAGCAAGGGCATAACTTTGTGTTGCATATTGGGGGGTTCTTTTAAAAGAAATAGCTGTGAAATAGCTGTTTCTGGTGAATTTTGAATGGGAAATATGTCCAGAACTTTCCTGATAATTTGGTCAATATATCCGAAACTCAACTGAAATACCAACAATATCTGTATTACTTTAAACTGTTGGTCTAACTCTAATAGTTCAGAAAGCCACCACCAAACCCCTGCTTTAACTACATTTAAATTTAACTCAATGTAAGTGCCATAACCCATCTATTTGTGTACCCTTCACTACGCTTGGCATACATTATCACCTGTAACCCATAGCCCATCTGTTATTCAATATGATAACCTATAACCCATAGCCCATCTGTTATTCAATATGATAACCTATAACCCATAGCCCATCTGTTATTCAGCATGATCACCTGTAACCCATAGCCCATCTGTTATTCAGCATGATCACCTGTAACCCATAGCCCATCTGTTATTCAGCATGATCACCTGTAACCCATAGCCCATCTGTTATTCAGCATGATCACCTGTAACCCATAGCCCATCTGTTATTCAGCATGATCACCTGTAACCCATAGCCCATCTGTTATTCAGCATGATAACCTGTAACCCATAGCCCATCTGTTATTCAGCACGATCACCTGTAACCCATAGCCCATCTGTTATTCAGCATGATCACCTGTAACCCATAGCCCATCTGTTATTCAGCATGATCACCTGTAACCCATAGCCCATCTGTTATTCAGCATGATCACCTGTAACCCATAGCTCATCTGTTATTCAGCATGATAACCTGTAACCCATCTGTTATTCAGCACGATCACCTGTAACCCATAGCCCATCTGTTATTCAGCATGATCACCTGTAACCCATAGCCCATCTGTTATTCAGCATGATCACCTGTAACCCATAGCCCATCTGTTATTCAGCATGATCACCTGTAACCCATAGTCCATCTGTTATTCAGCATGATAACCTGTAACCCATAGCCCATCTGTTATTCAGCACGATCACCTGTAACCCATAGCCCATCTGTTATTCAGCATGATCACCTGTAACCCATAGCCCATCTGTTATTCAGCATGATCACCTGTAACCCATAGCCCATCTGTTATTCAGCATGATCACCTGTAACCCATAGCCCATCTGTTATTCAGCATGATCACCTGTAACCCATAGCCCATCTGTTATTCAGTATGATCACCTGTAGCCCATCTGTTATTCAGCATGATAACCTGTAACCCAAAGCCCATCTGTTACTCAGCATGATCACCTGTAACCCATAGCCCATCTGTTATTCAGCATGATAACCTGTAACCCATAGCCCATCTGTTATTCAGCATGATCACCTGTAACCCATAGCCATCTGTTATTCAGCATGATCACCTGTAACCCATAGCCCATCTGTTATTCAGCATGATCACCTGTAACCCATAGCCCATCTGTTATTCAGCATGATCACCTGTAACCCATAGCCCATCTGTTATTCAGCATGATCACCTGTAACCCATAGCCCATCTGTTATTCAGCATGATCACCTGTAACCCATAGCCCATCTGTTATTCAGCATGATAACCTGTAACCCATAGCCCATCTCTTATTCAGCACCTGTAACCCATAGCCCATCTGTTATTCAGCATGATCACATGTAACCCATAGCCCATCTGTTATTCAGTATGATCACCTGTAACCCATAGCCCATCTGTTATTCAGCATGATCACCTGTAACCCATAGCCCATCTGCTATTCAGCATGATCACCTGTAACCCATAGCCCATCTGTTATTCAGCATGATCACCTGTAACCCATAGCCCATCTGTTATTCAGTATGATCACCTGTAACCCATCTGTTATTCAGCATGATCACCTGTAATCCATAGCCCATCTGTTATTCAGCATAATCACCTGTAGCCCATCTGTTATTCAACATGATCACCTGTAACCCATAGCCACTCTGTTATTCAGCATGATCACCTGTAACCCATAGCCCATCTGTTATTCAGCATGATCACCTGTAACCCATAGCCCATCTGTTATTCAGCATGATAACCTGTAACCCATAGCCCATCTGTTATTCAGCATGATCACCTGTAACCCATAGCCCATCTGTTATTCAGCATGATAACCTGTATCCCTTAGCCCATCTGTTTTTCAGCATGATAACCTGTAACCCATAGCCCATCTGTTATTCAGCATGATCACATGTAACCCATAGCCCATCTGTTATTCAGCACCTGTAACCCATAGCCCATCTGTTATTCAGCATGATCACATGTAACCCATAGCCCATCTGTTATTCAGTATGATCACCTGTAACCCATAGCCCATCTGTTATTCAGCATGATCACCCGTAACCCACAGCCCATCTGTTATTCAGCATGATCACATGTAACCCATAGCCCATCTGTTATTCAGCATGATCACCTGTAACCCATAGCCCATCTGTTATTCAGCATGATCACCTGTAACCCATAGCCCATCTGTTATTCAGCATGATAACCTGTAACCCATAGCCCATCTGCTATTCAGCATGATCACCTGTAACCCATAGCCCATCTGTTATTCAGCATGATCACCTGTAACCCATAGCCCATCTGTTATTCAGTATGATCACCTGTAACCCATCTGTTATTCAGCATGATCACCTGTAACCCATAGCCCATCTGTTATTCAGCATGATCACCTGTAACCCATAGCCCATCTGTTATTCAGTATGATCACCTGTAGCCCATCTGTTATTCAGCATGATCACCTGTAACCCATCTCTTATTCAGCATGATCACCTGTAATCCATCTGTTATTCAGCATGATCACCTGTAACCCATCTGTTATTCAGCATGATCACCTGTAGCCCATCTGTTATTCAGCATGATCACCTGTAACCCATCTGTTATTCAGCATGATCACCTGTAACCCATCTGTTATTCAGCATGATCACCTGTAACCCATAGCCCATCTGTTATTCAAAATCAGTAACTACTAACACCTGGTTTCCATATTGAAATCAAGGAGAAAACATGTGTAAAGAAGAAATATAGCAGTTTACTGCCGTGGCGTCATATCCCTATGAATGAAGACTTACTGCCGTGGTGTCATATCCCTATGAATGAAGACTTACTGCCGTGGTGTCATATCCCTATGAATGAAGACTTACTGACGTGGTGTCATATCCCTATGAATGAAGACTTACTGCCGTGGTGTCATATCCCTATGAATGAAGACTTACTGCCGTGGTGTCATATCCCTATGAATGAAGACTTACTGCTGTGATGTCACAGAAGTTGGTTCTAAAAGATTATCCAGCTGCATCAACATGATTAGTGCTTTCCCCCAACAACAATTCTGGCCTTCAAATTAGTTTTCAAACATAAATAAGGAGGATAGGTTGCTGCTGCTGGTCAGAATCTGAGAAACAAGCTTGTTTCAGCCTATTGCCTGAGGTCCAGAGAAACAAGCTTGTTTCAGCCTACTGCCTGAGGTTCAGAGAAACAAGCTTGTTTCAGCCTACTGCCTGAGGTTCAGAGAAACAAGCTTGTTTCAGCCTACTGCCTGAGGTTCAGAGAAACAAGCTAGTTTCAGCCTACTGCCTGAGGTCCAGAGAAACAAGCTTGTTTCAGCCTACTGCCTGAGGTTCAGAGAAACAAGCTTGTTTCAGCCTACTGCCTGAGGTTCAGATAAACAGCCCTTCAATAACTCTGTAGCCTACTAGAAACCAGATATTTTAAGGTTAATAATACTACCAAAGTTGTCTTTGAAGTCTAAAAATGTAGCCCAATAAAACCATGAGGAATTATCTCTAATTTTGAGAACTAGTGCTCACACAGGAGATAGCATCTGTCACTTCCCAAGATAAACTTCTCCTTTTGAAAAACATCATTTTCTATATAATTCTTACTCCTGCTTATGAATTTACCATGTTGTAGTATTTTATGTATTCCAAGGTAGCTCACAGATTTGATGGTTTGTAAAGGAAAGATTCACCCATTTTGAATAATATATATCGTTTTTGTGCATCGCTGAGTGATGTTCTATTGATTCCCAGGATCATTTCGTGTTTTCATGTGTAGTTGCAGCCTTCCCCTAACTCTAACCTTAACCCTTTTAGCTAACCCTTCCCCTAACTCTAACCTTAACCCTTTTAGCTAACCCTTCCCCTAACTCTAACCCTAACCCTTTTAGCTAACCCTTCCCCTAACTCTAACCTTAACCCTTTTAGCTAACCCTTCCCCTAACTCTAACCTTAACCCTTTTAGCTAACCCTTCCCCTAACTCTAACCTTAACCCTTTTAGCTAACCCTTCCCCTAACTCTAACCTTAACCCTTTTAGCTAACCATTCCCCTAACTCTAACCTTAACCCTTTTAGCTAACCCTTCCCCTAACTCTAACCCTAACCCTTTTAGCTAACCCTTCCCCTAACTCTAACCTTAACCCTTTTAGCTAACCCTTCCCCTAACTCTAACCTTAACCCTTTTAGCTAACCCTTCCCCTAACTCTAACCTTAACCCTTTTAGCTAACCCTTCCCCTAACTCTAACCTTAACCCTTTTAACTAACCCTTCCCCTATCTCTAACCTTAACCCTTTTAGCTAACCCTTCCCCTAACTCTAACCTTAACCCTTTTAGCTAACCCTTCCCCTAACTCTAACCCTAACCCTTTTAGCTAACCCTTCCCCTAACTCTAACCTTAACCCTTTTAGCTAACCCTTCCCCTAACTCTAACCTTAACCCTTTTAGCTAACCCTTCCCCTAACTCTAACCTTAACCCTTTTAGCTAACCCTTCCCCTAACTCTAACCTTAACCCTTTTAACTAACCCTTCCCCCTATCTCTAACCTTAACCCTTTTAGCTAACCCTTCCCCTAACTCTAACCTTAACCCTTTTAGCCAACCCTTCCCCTAACTCCTAACCCTAACCCTTTTAGCTAACCCTTCCCCCTAACTCTAACCCCTAACCCTTTTAGCTAACCCTTCCCCTAACTCTAACCTTAACCCTTTTAGCTAACCCTTCCCCTAACTCTAACCTTAACCCTTTTAGCTAACCCTTCCCCTAACTCTAACCCTAACCCTTTTAGCTAACCCTTCCCCTAACTCTAACCTTAACCCTTTTAGCTAACCCTTCTCCTAACTCTAACCGTAACCCTTTTAGCTAACCCTTCCCCTAACTCTAACCTTAACCCTTTTAGCTAACCCTTCCCCTAACTCTAACCTGTGTAGACGGCTTGACAGAAATGGTAGCAGAGGGTGAATGTTGAACTTTTGTTGCACACATATCCAGACAATGCTGTGTACCATTTCGAGAAATGATGCTGTAGAGGGAGAGGTTGAGAGTAGAAGAAGTTCAGGAGCAAAAAAAAATAAAAATAAAAAATAAATATATATATATATATATATATATACATTATATATATATATAATGGAATTATTGTAAAATTAACTCCCGAGTGGCGCAGTGGTCTAAGGCACTGCATCGCAGTGCTAGCTGTGCCACTAGAGATCCTGGTTCGAATCCAGGCTCTGTCATAGCCGGCCGCGACCGGGAGACCCATGGGGCGGTGTGCAATTGGCCCAGCGTCGTCCAGGGTAGGGGAGGGAATGGCCGGCAGGGATGTAGCTCAGTAGATAGAGCATGGCGTTTGCAACGCCAGGGTTGTGGGTTCGTTTCCCACGGGGGGCCAGTATGAAAAAAATAAAATATGTATGCACTAACTGTAAGTCGCTCTGGATAAGAGTGTCTGCTAAATGACTATTTTTTTTTTTTTTAATTTAAAAAAATAGAATCAAATAAAACGATAATATAAAAACAAATAAAAATAAAAAATAAACTGTGTCCATAAGGTGTAGATAGTAAGTATAGGCTGGAAGTAGAGGCCTGGGCATTGTTGTTCACTAATTTACTCCAAGTAGGGAAAGGATGGTGGGGTTGAAAAGTAATAAAGGGGAGTATATATATAAAAAACATGGGGGATTGGAAGTGATGCAGACAATTACATTGATAGAAGATACAATCTATCTGCAATATTAAGCTGATCCATCCTCCCCCCCAAAAAAAAAAAAAAATTATAATAGTAATAATGCTATAGGTGTGTTCAAGGTGTAAATTCGATAAATCCAACCTATGCACCACACAGAACACACTGCAACTGCCTCTGCAATGCAGCGTTCCATAGAGTACCACAGTATGAGTCATAATACCCATAAAACCTAGCGGTCAAACATGGAAATGGTTCCAATCGTTTTTTCACCCATACATTTTTCCCATTAGGGGTTTTTATAAACACTTAAAATAAGGGCTGTGTTTAATGTTGGCTTACCCTGGTGTGACGTTTTGATAACCATGTCAATCTCTCTGGACAAGGTGACTTTTATCAATATAATCACCTGTATTGTACAACATGAAGTTTGTAGGAAATCACCCTTATGCTTAATATACTACTGAAGGAATGTAACAGAACAGACACTTTGTGAATAAGGGTCCAGATCTTCTACTCTGAGACACTTTCTGAATAACGGCCCAGACCTTGTGTGAGTGTATTGGCAAATCATAAGTACTGAATGCCAACTGGAAGAAAAATGTAATCATCAATGCAAGCAAGCTAAAAACCAGTCACATTACACCAGACGTTAGATCATTTCAATGCGAATCCTGAACAGTGGAATCTGACCGCAATGGGATCAAGGACCTCATTGTTTTGGTTCTGAAGCCTCCATTCCCTTGGAGCACAGGACCTGATGTTCCAGCCTTGGCAACGACCTGACGACGACAAAACTAACACATCAAACATCCTGAAACAATTGGGATTGTTTACTCATCATAACCTAGATAGAGCTACGGAGGACAAGCACGACATCTTTATTCAGGTGACACAACTACACTACTAATACAACTACACACATAACACAACTACACACACAGCACCATACTACTAATACAACTACACACACAGCACCATACTACTAACACAACTACACACAGCCCTATACTACTAACACAACTACACACTGAGCCCCATACTACTAATACAACTACACACACAGCACCATACTACTAATACAACTACACACACAGCCCCATACTACTAACACAACTACACACACAGCCCTATACCACTAATACAACTACACACACAGCCCTATACTACTAATACAACTACACATAAAGCCCTATACTACTAATACAACTACACACATAACACAACTACACACACAGCACCATACTACTAATACAACTACACACACAGCCCTATACTACTAATACAACTACACACACAGCCCCATACTACTAATACAACTACACACACAGCCCTATACTACTAACACAACTACACACACAGCCCTATACTACTAATACAACTACACACACAGCCCCATACTACTAATACAACTACACACACACCCATATACTACAAATACAACTACACACACAGCCATATACTACTAATACAACTACACACACAGCCCCATACTACTAATACAACTACACACACAGCCCTATACTACTAACACAACTACATACACAGCCCTATACTACTAATACAACTACACACACAGCCCCATCCTACAAATACAACTACACACACACCCATATACTACAAATACAACTACACACACAGCCAAATACTACTAATACAACTACACACACAGCCCCATACTACTAATACAACTACACACACAGCCCTATACTACTAACACAACTACACACACAGCCCTATACTACTAATATAACTACACACACAGCCAATACTACTAATACAACTACACACACAGCCCCATACTACTAATACAACTATACACACAGCCCTATAATACTAATACAACTACACACACAGCCCTATACTACTAATATAACTACACACACAGCCAATACTACTAATACAACTACACACTGAGCCCCATACTACTAATACAACTATACACACAGCCCTATAATACTAATACAACTACACACACAGCCCTATACTACTAATATAACTACACACACAGCCCTATACTACTAATACAACTACACACACAGCCCTATACTACTAATATAACTACACACACAGCCATATACTACTAATACAACTACACACACAGCCCCATACTACTAATACAACTACACACACAGCCCCTTACTACTAATACAACTACACACACAGCCCCATACTACTAATACAACTACACACACAGCCCTATACTACTAATACAACTACACACACAGCCCCATACTACTAACACAACTACACACACAGCCCCATACTACTAATACAACTACACACACAGCCCTATACTACTAATACAACTACACACACAGCCCCATACTACTAACACAACTACACACACAGCACCATACTACTAATACAACTACACACACAGCCCCATACTACTAATACAACTACACACACAGCCCTATACTACTAACACAACTACACACACAGCCCTATACTACTAATACAACTACACACACAGCCCCATACTACTAATACAACTACACAAAAATCCCCATACTACTAATACAACTACACACACAGCCCTATACTACTAATACAACTACACACACAGCCCTATACTACTAATACAACTACACACACAGCCCTATACTACTAACACAACTACACACACAACGCCATAACACTAATACAACTACACACACAACCCTATACTACTAATATAACTACACACACAGCCCTATACTACTAATACAACTACACACACAGCCCTATACTACTAATACAACTACACACACAGCCCTATACTACTAATACAACTACACACACAGCCCCATACTACTAATACAACTACACACACAGCCCTATACTACTAATACAACTACACACACAGCCCCATACTACTAATATAACTACACACACAGCCCTATACTACTAATATAACTACACACACAGCCCTATACTACTAACACAACTACACACACAACCCAATACTACTAACAAAACTACACACACAACGCCATAACACTAGCCCTTTCGACAACCAGGTGAAAGGAGTCCTTAACTAATCAATTACCTTAATTGATCAATCAACTACAAGGGAGGAGTGAAAACCCGCAGACACTCGGCCCTCCAGGTACTAAGTTTTGCCACCCCTACACTAAACGATTTATCCCATTGTGTTCAACTTCTTACTTAGACGCCCGCGGACCAAAAAATTGCATTTCAACAGCCGTTTTTTACTTCATTTTACTTAACCTTTATTAAAACAGGAAGTCCCATTGAAAACAGGAAGTCCCATTGAAAACAGGAAGTCCCATTGAAGTCAGAAGTGTTCGGCTGGTCTCAGATCTGTATGGGGGTAAATACCTTTCAGATCTGTATGGGGGTAAATACCTTTCAGATCTGTATGGGGGTAAATACCGTTCAGATCTGTATGGGGGTAAATACCGTTCAGATCTGTATGGGGGTAAATACCTTTCAGATCTGTATGGGGGTAAATACCTTTCAGATCTGTATGGGGGTAAATACCTTTCAGATCTGTATGGGGGTAAATACCTTTCAGATCTGTATGGGGGGTAAATACCTTTCAGATCTGTATGGGGGTAAATACCTTTCAGATCTGTATGGGGGTAAATACCTTTCAGATCTGTATGGGGGTAAATACCTTTCAGATCTGTATGGGGGGTAAATACCTTTCAGATCTGTATGGGGGTAAATACCTTTCAGATCTGTATGGGGGTAAATACCTTTCAGATCTGTATGGGGGTAAATACCTTTCAGATCTGTATGGGGGTAAATACCTTTCAGATCTGTATGGGGGTAAATACCTTTCAGATCTGTATGGGGGTAAATACCTTTCAGATCTGTATGGGGGTAAATACCTTTCAGATCTGTATGGGGGTAAATACCTTTCAGATCTGTATGGGGGTAAATACCTTTCAGATCTGTATGGGGGTAAATACCTTTCAGATCTGTATGGGGTAAATACCTTTCAGATCTGTATGGGGGTAAATACCGTTCAGATCTGTATGGGGGTAAATACCTTTCAGATCTGTATGGGGGTAAATACCTTTCAGATCTGTATGGGGGTAAATACCTTTCAGATCTGTATGGGGGTAAATACCTTTCAGATCTGTATGGGGGTAAATACCGTTCAGATCTGTATGGGGGTAAATACCTTTCAGATCTGTATGGGGGTAAATACCTTTCAGATCTGTATGGGGGTAAATACCTTTCAGATCTGTATGGGGGTAAATACCTTTCAGATCTGTATGGGGGTAAATACCTTTCAGATCTGTATGGGGGTAAATACCTTTCAGATCTATATGGGGGTAAATACCTTTCAGATCTGTATGGGGGTAAATACCGTTCAGATCTATATGGGGGTAAATACCTTTCAGATCTGTATGGGGGTAAATACCTTTCAGATCTGTATGGGGGTAAATACCTTTCAGATCTGTATGGGGGTAAATACCTTTCAGATCTGTATGGGGGTAAATACCGTTCAGATCTATATGGGGGTAAATACCTTTCAGATCTGTATGGGGGTAAATACCGTTCAGATCTGTATGGGGGTAAATACCTTTCAGATCTGTATGGGGGTAAATACCGTTCAGATCTGTATGGGGGTAAATACCTTTCAGATCTGTATGGGGGTAAATACCTTTCAGATCTGTATGGGGGTAAATACCTTTCAGATCTGTATGGGGGTAAATACCGTTCAGATCTGTATGGGGGTAAATACCTTTCAGATCTGTATGGGGGTAAATACCGTTCAGATCTGTATGGGGGTAAATACCTTTCAGATCTGTATGGGGGGTAAATACCTTTCAGATCTGTATGGGGGTAAATACCTTTCAGATCTGTATGGGGGTAAATACCGTTCAGATCTGTATGGGGGTAAATACCTTTCAGATCTGTATGGGGGTAAATACCTTTCAGATCTGTATGGGGGTAAATACCTTTCAGATCTGTATGGGGGTAAATACCTTTCAGATCTGTATGGGGGTAAATACCTTTCAGATCTGTATGGGGGTAAATACCTTTCAGATCTGTATGGGGGTAAATACCTTTCAGATCTGTATGGGGGTAAATACCTTTCAGATCTGTATGGGGGTAAATACCTTTCAGATCTGTATGGGGTAAATACCTTTCAGATCTGTATGGGGTAAATACCTTTCAGATCTGTATGGGGGTAAATACCTTTCAGATCTGTATGGGGGTAAATACCTTTCAGATCTGTATGGGGGTAAATACCTTTCAGATCTGTATGGGGGTAAATACCTTTCAGATCTGTATGGGGGTAAATACCTTTCAGATCTGTATGGGGGTAAATACCTTTCAGATCTGTATGGGGGTAAATACCTTTCAGATCTGTATGGGGTAAATACCTTTCAGATCTGTATGGGGGGTAAATACCTTTCAGATCTGTATGGGGGGTAAATACCTTTCAGATCTGTATGGGGTAAATACCTTTCAGATCTGTATGGGGGTAAATACCGTTCAGATCTGTATGGGGGTAAATACCTTTCAGATCTGTATGGGGGTAAATACCTTTCAGATCTGTATGGGGGTATATACCTTTCAGATCTGTATGGGGTAAATACCTTTCAGATCTGTATGGGGGTAAATACCTTTCAGATCTGTATGGGGGTAAATACCTTTCAGATCTGTATGGGGTAAATACCTTTCAGATCTGTATGGGGGTAAATACCTTTCAGATCTGTATGGGGGTAAATACCTTTCAGATCTGTATGGGGGTAAATACCTTTCAGATCTGTATGGGGTAAATACCTTTCAGATCTGTATGGGGTAAATACCTTTCAGATCTGTATGGGGGTAAATACCTTTCAGATCTGTATGGGGGTAAATACCTTTCAGATCTGTATGGGGGTAAATACCTTTCAGATCTGTATGGGGGTATATACCTTTCAGATCTGTATGGGGGTAAATACCTTTCAGATCTGTATGGGGGTAAATACCTTTCAGATCTGTATGGGGGTAAATACCTTTCAGATCTGTATGGGGTAAATACCTTTCAGATCTGTATGGGGGTAAATACCTTTCAGATTAATATCTTTCTTTATGAGTTATTGACAGTATTCTGCTAATAACCCGTCTAGGTTGGGAGATTAGCTGTTTTATCATATTACAGGAAGAATAACAACATTTATTTATTGAAACATGGTGACACACGTGGTCCTGTGATAGGGAATCGATCACCTCTGGGCCCAGTTTTTCAAAAAGTATCTGGGATTTCGCCTATCATATAGCATTAAATGCACAGAAATAGAATGAATAGAACTGATGAATCATTGAACTGAATGGGGACTCCTGTTCCTATTCATTCTATTTCTATGTATTTAATCGTATTTTAATAGGCGAAATCCAGATAGATAACTTTTGAAAGACTGGGCCCAGAGGTGAACCTTTGAGCGTTCTCACGTGATGGTAATGATGATGATGATTATGATGATTTGAAGAAGAAGAATCAGAAATGTAGTCTAAAGCTGTGTTCGAATACCCATACTAAACACACTTGTGAGGACAGGACGCTGGGAGAGGAGAAACACGTACAGGAAGTGAACAACAGAACAGGAACAAAACACAGACAGCGTCTGGGGAAACAAAACAACATCAACACAGAGACGGGGATCAACCTGGGGAACAGACAGATACAGAAGGGGTAAATGAACAAAGGGAAGGAGTCCAGGTGAGTCCAATGAGGGCGCATAATGATGGTAACAGGTGTGTGTAATGATGGTAACAGGTGTGTGTAGTGATGGTAACAGGTGTGTGTAGTGATGGTAACAGGTGTGTGTAATGATGGTAACAGGTGTGTGTAATGATGGTAACAGGTGTGTGTAATGATGGTAACAGGTGTGTGTAATGATGGTAACAGGTGTGTGTTATGGTGGTAACAGGTGTGTGTAGTGATGGTAACAGGTGTGTGTAATGATGGTAACAGGTGTGTATTATGGTGGTAACAGGTGTGTGTAGTGATGGTAACAGGTGTGTGTAGTGATGGTAACAGGTGTGTGTAATGATGGTAACAGGTGTGTGTTATGGTGGTAACAGGTGTGTATTATGGTGGTAACAGGTGTGTGTAGTGATGGTAACAGGTGTGTGTAATGATAGTAACAGGTGTGTGTAGTGATGGTAACAGGTGTGTGTAATGATAGTAACAGGTGTGTGTAGTGATGGTAACAGGTGTGTATTATGGTGGTAACAGGTGTGTGTAATGATGGTAACAGGTGTGTGTAGTGATGGTAACAGGTGTGTGTAATGATGGTAACAGGTGTGTGTAATGATGGTAACAGGTGTGTATTATGGTGGTAACAGGTGTGTGTAATGATGGTAACAGGTGTGTGTAATGATGGTAACAGGTGTGTGTAATGATGGTAACAGGTGTGTGTAATGATAGTAACAGGTGTGTATTATGGTGGTAACAGGTGTGTGTAATGATGGTAACAGGTGTGTGTAGTGATGGTAACAGGTGTGTGTAATGATGGTAACAGGTGTGTGTAGTGATGGTAACAGGTGTGTGTAATGATGGTAACAGGTGTGTGTTATGGTGGTAACAGGTGTGTGTAATGATGGTAACAGGTGTGTGTAGTGATGGTAACAGGTGTGTTTAATGATGGTAACAGGTGTGTGTTATGGTGGTAACAGGTGTGTGTAATGATGGTAACAGGTGTGTGTTATGGTGGTAACAGGTGTGTGTAATGATGGTAACAGGTGTGTGTAGTGATGGTAACAGGTGTGTGTAATGATGGTAACAGGTGTGTGTAATGATGGTAACAGGTGTGTGTAATGATGGTAACAGGTGTGTGTAGTGATGGTAACAGGTGTGTGTAATGATGGTAACAGGTGTGTGTAGTGATGGTAACAGGTGTGTGTAATGATGGTAACAGGTGTGTGTAGTGATGGTAACAGGTGTGTGTAATGATGGTAACAGGTGTGTGTTATGGTGGTAACAGGTGTGTATTATGGTGGTAACAGGTGTGTGTAGTGATGGTAACAGGTGTGTGTAATGATGGTAACAGGTGTGTGTAGTGATGGTAACAGGTGTGTATTATAGTGGTAACAGGTGTGTGTAATGATAGTAACAGGTGTGTGTAATGATGGTAACAGGTGTGTGTAATGATGGTAACAGGTGTGTGTAATGATGGTAACAGGTGTGTGTAGTGATGGTAACAGGTGTGTATTATGGTGGTAACAGGTGTGTGTAATGATAGTAACAGGCAGTGGCGGCTCCTGAAAAAATTCTCAGGAGGGGCAATTTTTCTGATGATTTAGGTGACCTACACACATTTAAAAAAAGATATGTCCAGCAACAACATGAAGACAGGGGCAGCATATAAGTCAATACCAGAAGCATTTATTGACTGATCTGGGGAGATGGATTCCAGTTTCTGTGACAGATTATAAATAATCTCTGATGCCTTTGTTATATTAGCTTTTGGTTGAATGTACTGTCGTAGTAAATATATAATGTTATAGCTTGGTCTGACTAAAATCTTGTGCATGACCCATTTTGTGTTGGGCCTTTGTATTCAATACAATGAACAAGAGTCCTATCTTGTCAGCCTTGTCAGCAGGTGGCTAAGGATAACACCCACGCCATAGGTCTCTCAGTTCTTCCAACTCACGAGTTCTTGCCCTGAGGACACACACACACACACACACACACACACACACATCATCACTGATAAACACACACACACACACACACACATCATCACTGATAACAAACACACACACACACACTGATAACAAACACACACACACACACACACAAATCCTCTTCTCTTAGGCTGAACATCTGAAGACAGAGAACCCGACTCAGAGCCAATGCAACAGTGACACTAGCCTGGAGGTGACATCGCCCAACTCATCAGGACCAATCAGAAGATCAGAACTACTAGATTCAACCTACTTCATTTTATTGTATAAAATGTCAGCACACAATGTTTAGGGGCTCTTCTGATAAACTCCCTACGAGTTTGACGAACGGGTCCGTGCACGCGATTCCAGATATCTTTACCTCTGAATAAACTGCCTTATATTATACAATTATCCACCTTGTCCAAAAGTCTCTACTTTTTCTCCGTTCTCCAGTAAACTTGTTTTATCAACAATAGTAAGGTTCAATGACACAGAAAGCAGTTCAATGTCGGGGTACAGAGTCGCTCTCTTACCAGGATCGCGGTCCGCTCTGACCAGGGTGAAGCCGCCGGCTCCACCTCTCTGTCCGGGACTCTGTCATCCAGCCAAGTCTCCCAGCTGTATTGGGATTCCGCTGCCAGCAGCGTTTTCATTATTTAGTCCGTTCGTAGCGGGTATGTACACGATCAACAAGATCAGTCCAAAACCGAAGATCAGTCCAAAGCAGAATGTTTGCAGAATGTTTGTAAACTAAGTCTACAAATTAAAAACATAAAATAACGCCACACTGCAGGTCGCAACATAGACGCTGCTAGCGGCCATTGTCTTAGTTACGTTCAACGTTACGTCACGTATGACGAAAGCGCGTAAGTGCATGCACACAGACACCCATAGAGAATGTATTGAAAGCTTTGAAATGTGAAAAAAATAGATTTTACATGACAGGCTATGAGAGACTTCTGGGCGATTTTCAACCTGACTGAAATCGCCCAAAAAACGGGCGGGGCCATTTGAAGCACGACTTTAGCCTGATTTGACATTTAGTGGCTGGCAGATCAGACGTGAACACTGATAACTGCTGTTGCCGTGATATAATTGATTAGAAAAAAAATCCCTTCCTTTTCCCGTTTGGCAGTGCGTCGCCCATATCGCCCTATTGGACAAGCCGTCCCTGGTAACAGGTGTGTGTAATGATGGTAACAGGTGTGTGTAATGGGGCGGCAGGTAGCTTAGTGGGTAAGAGCGTTGTGCCAGTAACCGAAAGGTCGCTGGTTCTAATCCCCGAGCCGACTAGGTGAAAAATCTGTCGATGTGCCCTTAAGCAAGGCACTTAACCCTAATTGCTCCTGTAAGTCGCTCTGGATAAGAGCGTCTGCTAAATGACTAAAATGTAAAATGTAAATGTAATGATGGGCAACCTGGCGCCCTCGAGCACCAGGGAGGGGGAGTGGGCGCAGGTGTGACAATACTGTATACTACATACTTAATGAGTGTAAATACTACATATACTAATAGTTCATTGTAGTATACTGTAAACGAACGGTATCCTTTCAGTTGAGTGCACTAGCGCTACGTCTGTCTACCGGAAGTTGATGCTGTTGCTATGCAACTTCTTGCTAGCTTGTTAGCATAACAAATGAATAATCAAGTTTAATGAACGTTGGGCTGTTAGTTAGATAGCATAGAGTTAATATGTATTAGTAGCCAACTAACGTAAGGTGGCTACAGTAGCTAACATACTTGTACACACAAACAACTGCTGTGATGACGTGCTATGCTGTTCGTAAGGCTAGCGTAGCTAAGAAACTGTCAGCCAACGTAACGTGTAGCGTAACTTATTTGAAAAGTCATTACTTTATTACATTGCTCAACATTTTTCTTACCATTTGTCATAATTAGTTAAATGCAATAAATTTGTATCCGCTCTCGTTCGGGACTTCGGCTGCAAATTTTCTGCCATTTTCTTAAAAGCCATTTTCTTGGAGGGTGTGGTAGAAGTCAGGGATTTATTTGGTAGAGAATTTTTATTTTCATGGCAGTACAGAATTGGGCAGATCGTGATTGATCGTACATTCCAGCACAGTAGGTGGCGACATGCACTTCAACGATTGTTTGCGGACCGCCATGATGTCATAGAAGAAGAAGAAGAAGAAGAAGACGCATACTACATACTCAATGTCCGTCACAAATAGTACGGTTATTGCGGTTAGTATGAGTATTGGAACACAGTTTAAGATTATTCTACAATCTGTGGCTACAATGTATCTCTACACACAGATTCCCACTAGATAACGCAGCCACAAAGTCATAATTGGCGACAGTAGCTTTTTTGGTCTGAATTTAAGGTTAGGGTTAGCAGTGGGGTTAAGGTTAGGTTTAAAATCCGATTTTAAGAAGATCAATTGTAGAAATAGGCGGGTGTTAATGACTCTGTGGCTGTGTTAAGTAGTTACGACCTTACACACAGCAAGGCAGAAATACTTCCGGGATTTGAATGTAGTTTTGATCTTTTTTTCCGCGTTCCGGTTGTCAGAAAAGTTTAAATTGTACATTTCTCCCAAAGTCTCTAATAGTTTCCTGGCGCATCTTTAGTTTGATATAGAGATTACATCCATAGGAAACGGACGAAGAAATACATCAGAAATAAATAGAAGGTAAAACTTTGCAAACCTTCCGGGCGTTGTTTACGTTTTGTTTGCTGGAGACGTTCATAACTAACCAAGGTAGCCTACATGTTTTACTTTAAGTAGGCCTACACTTCTAATCACGGAAACAGAAGATGTGGTATAGAAACTTATGAATTGATATGACTGTCTGTCTTCGCGGTCGTGTGACTAGTAGTTAGGTGAGAGGAAGATTATGAAACTTCTCACTGCCCTGGCCTACTTGTTGTATAATATGAATGGCCGGTAACTATGTGTGTTGTGAATTTTTTTGGGGGGGGCTATTTGCAATAGGCCCAGCTTATTATAGTAGAATTATAGACATTTGCCTGTTTGTTATGCTAATTATTTACGAGACAACTATTCTGTCATTGAATGACAACAACAGAAGCAACAGAACTAGTTTATGTGTGTGTTTGTAGTATTGGTGAGTAACCACAGGGGGCAGTGTATGCTCACCAAACCAGAGCGACCCTGTGGTAGTTGGAATGCTGGAGGACTGGAAAGGAGTAAAACTCAGTCAGAGAGGAGGAGGAGGAGGAGAAGGAGGAGGGAGGGGAGAGGAGGGAGGGGGGGGAGAGTAAAACTCAGTCAGAGAGGAGGAGGAGGAGGAGGAGAAGGAGGAGGGGAGGGGGAGGAGGAGGAGTAAAACTCAGTCAGAGAGGAGGAGGAGGAGGAGGAGGAGGGGAGGAGTAAAACTCAGTCAGAGAGGAGAAGGAGGAGGAGTAAAGCTCAGTCAGAGAGGAGGAGGAGGAGGAGGAGAAGGAGGAGGAGAGGAGTAAAACTCAGTCAGAGAGGAGAGGAGTGGTAGAGGAGGAGGAGGAGGAGGAGGAGGAGTGGTAGAGGAGGAGGAGGAGTGGTAGAGGAGGAGGAGAGGAGGAGGAGAGGAGTGGTAGAGGAGTGGTAGAGGAGGAGGAGAGGAGAGGAGTGGTAGAGGAGGAGAGGAGGAGAGGAGTGGTAGAGGAGGAGGAGGAGGAGTGGTAGAGGAGGAGGAGAGGAGTGGTAGAGGGAGAGGAGAGGGAGAGGAGGAGAGGAGAGGAGAGGAGGAGGAGAGGAGTGGTAGAGGAGGAGGAGGAGGAGTGGTAGAGGAGGAGGAGAGGAGAGGAGGAGGAGAGGAGAGGAGGAGGAGTGGTAGAGGAGGAGGAGGAGGAGAGGAGAGGAGTGGTAGAGGAGGAGGGGAGGAGTGGTACGGCACTCAAAAGGAAGTGTTCAGCTCATAATGAAAGGTAGAATCTAATATTTATATTTCCATGTTTCAACTTCTCCGGTTTGACTGTCTGTAAAGTGTGTATTCTGTACAGGGAGAGGGAGGATGATGGTGGAGGGGGAGGACCAGAGAGGGGGGCCAGCTGAGACCTCCATACCCAGTGAGGGAGAGGGGTCTGGTGGACAGGAGGCCATCCACAGGGTAAGAACTACCAGATCTCCAGGACACTACTGGGTGTTGAAGAAGATGATGATGATGATATGTTTGGGATGAGAGGAGAACACATTAAAACTGCATTCTGGGATTTGGAAAAACAACAGAATGGGTCCCCACCATAGAATTACAGATAGTAATTGAATATCTCTATGGTCTCCTCCACGGATATTTTTCAATAATCAATTTGGGTAGATAGAAAGATTAAAGTGACCATTGGAGAGGTTTCCAGATCCCTGACTCTACTTTGAGAATATCAATCATGTTATATGTTAAATATATAGTATGTAATGTACAATAATGATATTAGACGACACTTTATCCTGTCAAGGATATCCGCATTTAGTTCTTAATCAACTTCATAATATCTAGAACAGATTAGTTATATCGCTAGTTCCTTCAGCCTGTCTACTGTTCTGATGAGTGTATTTATGAGCTAAGACTACCATTGTCCAGCTGACTGAGTGATTGTCCAGTGATGTGACGGGTAAAGGGTGTGGCACAATGATGTCATCAACAGGTGACTCCCCTGTGGCACTGTAGTAGCAAACACATGCTGCACTTTCTCTCTGTCTACTAACCTCTCTGTCTCTCTGTCTACTAACCTCCCTGTCTCTCTGTCTACTAACCTCTCTGTCTCTCTGTCTACTAACCTCTCTGTCTCTCTGTCTACTAACCTCTCTGTCTACTAACCTCTCTGTCTCTCTGTCTACTAACCTCCCTGTCTCTCTGTCTACTAACCTCTCTGTCTACTAACCTCTCTGTCTCTCTGTCTACTAACCTCCCTGTCTCTCTGTCTACTAACCTCCCTGTCTCTCTGTCTACTAACCTCCCTGTCTCTCTGTCTACTAACCTCTCTGTCTCTCTGTCTACTAACCTCTCTGTCTACTAACCTCTCTGTCTCTCTGTCTACTAACCTCCCTGTCTCTCTGTCTACTAACCTCCCTGTCTCTCTGTCTACTAACCTCTCTGTCTCTCTGTCTACTAACCTCTCTGTCTACTAACCTCTCTGTCTCTCTGTCTACTAACCTCTCTGTCTACTAACCTCTCTGTCTACTAACCTCTCTGTCTCTCTGTCTACTAACCTCTCTGTCTACTAACCTCCCTGTCTCTCTGTCTACTAACCTCCCTGTCTCTCTGTCTACTAACCTCTCTGTCTCTCTGTCTACTAACCTCTCTGTCTCTCTGTCTACTAACCTTTCTGTCTACTAACCTCTCTGTCTCTCTGTCTACTAACCTCCCTGTCTCTCTGTCTACTAACCTCTCTGTCTACTAACCTCTCTGTCTACTAACCTCTCTGTCTCTCTGTCTACTAACCTCTCTGTCTACTAACCTCCCTGTCTCTCTGTCTACTAACCTCCCTGTCTCTCTGTCTACTAACCTCTCTGTCTCTCTGTCTACTAACCTCTCTGTCTCTCTGTCTACTAACCTTTCTGTCTACTAACCTCTCTGTCTCTCTGTCTACTAACCTCTCTGTCTCTCTGTCTACTACCCTCTCTGTCTCTCTGTCTACTAACCTCTCTGTCTCTCTGTCTACTAACCTCTCTGTCTCTCTGTCTACTAACCTCTCTGTCTACTAACCTCTCTGTCTCTCTGTCTACTAACCTCCCTGTCTCTCTGTCTACTAACCTCTCTGTCTACTAACCTCTCTGTCTCTCTGTCTACTAACCTCCCTGTCTCTCTGTCTACTAACCTCCCTGTCTCTCTGTCTACTAACCTCCCTGTCTCTCTGTCTACTAACCTCTCTGTCTCTCTGTCTACTAACCTCTCTGTCTACTAACCTCTCTGTCTCTCTGTCTACTAACCTCCCTGTCTCTCTGTCTACTAACCTCCCTGTCTCTCTGTCTACTAACCTCTCTGTCTCTCTGTCTACTAACCTCTCTGTCTACTAACCTCTCTGTCTCTCTGTCTACTAACCTCTCTGTCTACTAACCTCTCTGTCTACTAACCTCTCTGTCTCTCTGTCTACTAACCTCTCTGTCTACTAACCTCCCTGTCTCTCTGTCTACTAACCTCTCTGTCTCTCTGTCTACTAACCTCTCTGTCTCTCTGTCTACTAACCTCTCTGTCTCTCTGTCTACTAACCTTTCTGTCTACTAACCTCTCTGTCTCTCTGTCTACTAACCTCCCTGTCTCTCTGTCTACTAACCTCCCTGTCTCTCTGTCTACTAACCTCCCTGTCTCTCTGTCTACTAACCTCCCTGTCTCTCTGTCTACTAACCTCTCTGTCTCTCTGTCTACTAACCTCTCTGTCTCTCTGTCTACTAACCTCTCTGTCTACTAACCTCTCTGTCTACTAACCTCTCTGTCTACTAACCTCTCTGTCTACTAACCTCTCTGTCTCTCTGTCTACTAACCTCTCTGTCTACTAACCTCTCTGTCTCTCTGTCTACTAACCTCTCTGTCTCTCTGTCTACTACCCTCTCTGTCTCTCTGTCTACTAACCTCTCTGTCTACTAACCTCTGTCTCTCTGTCTACTAACCTCTCTGTCTCTCTGTCTACTAACCTCTCTGTCTACTAACCTCCCTGTCTCTCTGTCTACTAACCTCTCTGTCTCTCTGTCTACTAACCTCCCTGTCTCTCTGTCTACTAACCTCTCTGTCTCTCTGTCTACTAACCTCTCTGTCTCTCTGTCTACTAACCTCTCTGTCTACTAACCTCTCTGTCTCTCTGTCTACTAACCTCCCTGTCTCTCTGTCTACTACCCTCTCTGTCTCTCTGTCTACTAACCTCTCTGTCTCTCTGTCTACTAACCTCTCTGTCTCTCTGTCTACTACCCTCTCTGTCTCTCTGTCTACTAACCTCTCTGTCTCTCTGTCTACTAACCTCCCTGTCTACTAACCTCTCTGTCTCTCTGTCTACTAACCTCTCTGTCTCTCTGTCTACTAACCTCTCTGTCTCTCTGTCTACTAACCTCCCTGTCTCTCTGTCTACTAACCTCCCTGTCTACTAACCTCTCTGTCTCTCTGTCTACTAACCTCTCTGTCTCTCTGTCTACTAACCTCTCTGTCTACTAACCTCTCTGTCTCTCTGTCTACTAACCTCCCTGTCTCTCTGTCTACTAACCTCCCTGTCTCTCTGTCTACTAACCTCCCTGTCTCTCTGTCTACTAACCTCCATGTCTACTAACCTCCCTGTCTCTCTGTCTACTAACCTCTCTGTCTCTCTGTCTACTAACCTCCCTGTCTCTCTGTCTACTAACCTCCCTGTCTCTCTGTCTACTAACCTCCCTGTCTCTCTGTCTACTAACCTCCCTGTCTCTCTGTCTACTAACCTCCCTGTCTCTCTGTCTACTAACCTCCCTGTCTCTCTGTCTACTCTCTCATGTTCTCTCTCTGTTCTCTTTACTATTTTTGCTAACACACACACACACAGACACACACAAACACACACAGCAGTGTTTGTCCAAGGTGACGTTACTGTGTGCAGCAGGTAGAAATGACTCAGTGTGTCCGGACTGTAAGGTGACTCAGCACAGGTGTTCTATTCTTTCTTTCTTTCTTTCTTTCTTTCTTTCTTTCTTTCTTTCTCGCGCTCCAATTTAAGGGCTTTATTAGCATGGGAAACATATTTGTACATTGCCAAAGCAAGTGAAATAGATAATAAACAAAACCAAATTAACAGTAAACATTACAATCACAAAAGTTCTAAAAGAATAAAGACATTTCAAATGTCATATTATGTATATATACAGTGTTGTAACGATGTGCAAATAGTTAAAGTACAAAAGGGAAAATAAATTAACATAAATATGGGTTGTATTTACAATGGGGTTTGTTCTTCACTGGTTGCCCTTTTCTTGTGGCAATAGGTCACAAATCTTGCTGCTGTGATGGCACACTGTGGTATTTCACCCAGTAGATAAGGGAGTTTATCAAAATTGGATTTGTTTTTTAATTCTTTGTGCGTCTGTGTAATCTGAGGGAAATATGTGTCTCTAATATGGTCATACATTTGGCAGGAGGTTAGGAAGTGCAGCTCAGTTTCCACCTCATTTTGTGGGCAGTGTGCACATAGCCTGTCTTCTCTTGAGAGCCAGGTCTGCCTACGGCGGCCTTTCTCAATAGCAAGGCTATGCTCACTGAGTCTGTACATAGTCAAAGCTTTCCTTAAGTTTGGGTCAGTCACAGTGGTCAGGTATTCTGACACTGTGTACTCTCTGCTTAGGGCCAGATAGCATTCCAGTTTGCTCTGTTTTTTTGTTAATTCTTTCCAATGTGTCAAGCAATTATCTTTTTGTTTTCTCATGATTTGGTTGGATCTAAATGTGTTGTTGTTGTCCTGGGGCTCTGTGGGGTCTGTTTGTGTTTGTGAACATAGGCCCAGGACCAGCTTGCTTAGGGGACTCTTCTCCAAGTTCATCTCTCTTTAGGTGATGGTTTTGTTATGGAAGGTTTGGGAATCGCTTCCTTTTAAGTGGTTATAGAATTTAACGGCTCTTTTCTGGATTTTGATAATTAGCGAGTATTGGCCTAATTCTGCTCTGCATGCATTATTTGGTGTTTTACGTTGTACACTGAATATATTTTTGCAGAATTCTGCATGCAGAGTCTCAATTTGGTGTTAGTCCCATTTTGTGAATTCTTGGTTGGTGAGCGGACCCCAGACCTCACAACCATAAAGGGCAATGGGTTCTATAACTGATTCAAGCATTTTTAGCCAGATCCTAATTGGTATGTCAAATGTTATGTTCCTTTTGATGGCATAGAAGGCCCTTCTTGCCTTGTCTCTCAGATCGTTCACAGCTTTGTGGAAGTCACCTGTGGCGCTGATGTTTAGGCCGAGGTATGTATAGTTTTTTGTGTGTCTAGATGGAATTTGTATTTGTGGTCCTGGCAATTGGACCTTTTTTGGAACACCATTATTTTTGTCTTACTGAGATTTACTGTCAGGGCCCAGGTCTGACAGAATCTGTGCAGAAGATCATAAACAAACAGTAGACATTTGACTTCAGATTCTAGTAGGGTGAGGCCGGGTGCTGCAGACTGTTCTAGTGCCCTCGCCAATTCGTTGACATACAGTGCTATGAAAAAGTATTTGCCCCCTTTCAAATTTTCTCTACTTTGCATATTTGTGATGCTGAATGTTATCAGATCTTCAACCAAAACCTAATATTAGATAAAGGGAACATAAGTGAACAAATAACACAACAATTACATATTTATTTCATTTATTTCATAAACAAAGTTATGCAACACCCAATTCCCCTGTGTGAAAAAGTAATTGCCCCCTTACACTCAATAACTGGTTGTGCCACCTTTAGCTGCAATGACTCCAACCAAATGCTTCCTGTAGTTGTTGATCAGTCTCTCACGTCGCTGTGGAGGAATTTTGGCCCACTCTTCCATGCAGAACTGCTTTAACTCAGTGACGTGTGGGTTTTCAAGCATGAACTGCTCGTTTCAAGTCCTGCCACAACATCTCAAATGGGATTAGGTCTGCACTTAGACTAGGCAATTCCAAAACTTCCAATTTGTTGCTTTCTAGCAATTTTCATGTAGACTTGATTGTGTGTTTTGGATCATTGTCTTGCTGCATGACCCAGCTGCGCTTCAGCTTCAGCTCACAGACGGATGGCCTGACATTCTCCTGTAGAATTATCTGATACAGTGCAGAATTCATGGCTCCTTCTATTAAGGCAAGTCGTCCAGGTCCTGAGGCAGCAAAGCATTCCCAAACCATCACACCACCACCACCACCATGCTTGACCTTTGGTATGATGTTCTTACTGTGGAAGGCAGAGTTTGGTTTTCGCCAGGCATTACTGGAACCGTGTCGTCCAAAAAGTTATACTTTTGAATAATCTAGAACGTTCTTCCAAGAGTCTTGATGATCATCCAGGTGCTTTTTTGGTAAACTTGAGTCAACTTTTTGGACGAGATGGGTCCCATTATGCCTGGCGAAAACCAAACACTGCATTTCACAGTAAGAACATCATACCAAAGGTCAAGCATGGTGGTGGTGGTGGTGGTGTGATGCTACGTGTCAGTGTGAATAATGTCTCATATCTCCCCTCTTTCAACATTACAACGGTATAGCTAATAGGCTGTGTGTTTGTAGATCCACTGAGGTGAATGAACCTACAGCAGTCAGGTCACAATGTCTGGGGGCATTTTAACTTGTTTTTGCTGTTCTCCAAATAGCATTTAGAAGTTTTTCGATTGTATAGAAATGCAGGATCTGGGGTCGGAATATGACACAAGTATTCCCCCACCCCCCCCTTTGTGTGTGTGTGTGTGTGTGTGTGTGTGTGTGTGTGTGTGTGTGTGTGTGTGTGTGTGTGTGTGTGTGTGTGTGCGTGTGTGCGTGTGTGCGTGTGCGTGTGCGTGTGTGTGCGTGTAGAGACATTTGGTCCATCTGATCACTGCCCTGACGTCTGACATCTACCTAGCGACTGGAGAGGAAGTGGCCGGGGGTTATCCCATGCTGTCACAAGCCCAGACTGTAGTCTCCATGACGACCCTTCTAACCCTTTGATCTCAGAGCCCCAGTGGTGTGATTGGCTGAAGAGTTCTGATTCTCCCTACAGTATCGGTCTCCAACCCTGGGGCCCCTCAGGCTGCGTTTACACAGGCAGCACAATTCTGATCTTTTACTTAAAACTGGTCTTTTGACCGATAAGATCAGCTCTGAAAAAAGATCTGATGAGAAACGATCTGATGAGAAACGATCTGATGAGAAACGATCTGATGAGAAACGATCTGATGAGAAACGATCTGATGAGAAACGATCTGATGAGAAACGATCTGATGAGAAACGATCTGATGTGAAACGATCTGATGAGAAACGATCTGATGAGAAACGATCTGATGAGAAACGATCTGATGAGAAACGATCTGATGAGAAACGATCTGATGAGAAACGATCTGATGAGAAACGATCTGATGTGAAACGATCTGATGTGAAACGATCTGATGTGAAACGATCTGATGTGAAACGATCTGATGAGAAACGATCTGATGAGAAACGATCTGATGTGAAACGATCTGATGAGAAACGATCTGATGAGAAACGATCTGATGAGAAACGATCTGATGAGATTAGTCAAAAGACCAATTCGTGTTTGTCTGTTTTTTTACTTCCTACCAGGAGGAGTCGGTTGTCGAGGGCAACTCAGAGACAGAACCGGATGAGGGTAAGGCAGCAATGAAATCAATCGATCACCCCTGACCTCTGACCTATCACCCCAGACCCTATAGCAGTGTTCCCCAACTAGTGGCCCGTGGGTGATTTTTTTTTTATTTGACCTCAAGTTTTCTAAGCAAAGATAATAATATTAAATTTATTTTTTTTGGACATAAGACTGTAAAAATCAGATGTTATTTGTCACATGCTTGGTAAACAACAGGTGTGGACTAACAGTGGAATGTTTACTGACACCTGTTGTTTACGAAGCATGTGACAAATAACATCAGATTTTTACAGTCTTATGTCCAAAAAATACAGAGAGAGAGAAAATAGATAATTAATAGAACAGTAGAACACGTAATAATAACAATGAGTAACGATAACTTGGCTATATATATATATATATATATATATATATATACTGTAAGTCGCTCTGGATAAGAGCGTCTGCTAAATGACTTAAATGTAAAATGTACACCAGCAAATCAGCTCCAAGTGCTTTTAATTTTGGAAATCTGTTCCAAAAGTATTCCCACGCGTTAGAGAGATGTTATCGTATACAGTATGGAAGCAAGGTTTGAAATGATTGTTTTAGTCAAATATTATATCTGTTTGGGCTTCTTGAGGTCAATTTGCCGTCTAGTTGTTGATCCCTACCCAATAGGTTCACGGAAGCCAACCACAGGACCAGTGGTTGTCACGGGAAACCAGAAAATTCCCGCCATCGAGAAACTGCAACAGGTTCGCAAATGGAGCATCACTACCTATAAGGTGAGAGAGGGAGAGGAGGGGGGGAGGGAGGGGAGGGGGGATGAGAGGGGGAGGGGGGAGAGAGGGAGGGGGAAGGGGGGAGAGAGAGAGAGGAGGGGGATGAGAGGGGGAGGGGGGAGAGAGAGAGAGAGGGGGATGAGAGGGGAGGGGGGATGAGAGAGGGAGGATGAGAGAGGGAGGGGGGATGAGAGAGGGAGGGGGAAGGGGGAGAGAGAGAGAGAGAGAGAGGGAGGGGGGAAGAGGGGGGAGATGAGAGAGGGAGGGGGGAGAGAGAGAGGGAGGGGGGATGAGAGAGGGAGGGGGAGAGAGAGAGAGGGAGGGGGATGAGAGAGGGAGGGGGGATGAGAGAGGGAGGGGGGATGAGAGGGGGAGGGGGATGAGAGAGGGAGGGGGAGGGGGAAGGGGGGAGAGAGAGGGAGGGGGGATGAGAGGGGGGGGGTGAGGGGGAGGGGGATGAGAGAGGGAGGGGGGATGAGAAGGGGAGGGGGGATGAGAGAGGGAGGGGGAGAGAGAGAGAGAGAGGGGGGATGAGAGGGGGAGGGGGGATGAGAAGGGGAGGGGGGATGAGAGGGGGAGGGGGGGAGAGCAAGTTAAAGACTCTTTAAGAAACTCCGTTCTCTGCTTGTCCTACATGTTACATCTCTTTCTATTCCTCCCTCTCCTCTCCTCTCCTCTCCTCTCCTCTCCTCTCCTCTCCTCTCCTCTCCTCTCTTCTCCTCCCTCTCCTCTCTCTCCTCTCCTCTCCCTCTCCTCTCCTCTCCTCTCCTCTCCTCCCTCCTCTCCCCTTCCACTGTCCCTCTCTCCCTCCCCCCTCCCCAGTGTACTAAGCAGGTTCTGTCAGAGAAGATGGGTCGTGGATCCCGTACGGTCGACCCGGAACTCGAGGCCCGCATCGACATTCTCCGTGATGACCGCCGCCGTTATGATCACGTGACCTGCCTGGCCCAGACGCTTGCCACGCAGCTCGCCCAGGTCACGCTGACGCAAAGGACTCTGGGCGATGCCTTCGCCGACCTCAGCCTCAAAACGCCGCCGCTACACGTGAGAGATTTAAATACATTCCCCTAGCCTGGGTACCAGTCTGTTTATCATTCCACTAGCCTGGGTACCAGTCTGTTTAGATCACATTCCCCTAGCCTGGGTACCAGTCTGTTTAGATCACATTCCTCTAGCCTGGGTACCAGTCTGTTTAGCTAACATTCCTCTAGCCTGGGTACCAGTCTGTTTAGATAACATTCCTCTAGCCTGGGTACCAGTCTGTTTAGATCACATTCCTCTAGCCTGGGTACCAGTCTGTTTAGATCACATTCCTCTAGCCTGGGTACCAGTCTGTTTAGATCACATTCCTCTAGCCTGGGTACCAGTCTGTTTAGATCACATTCCTCTAGCCTGGGTACCAGTCTGTTTAGATCACATTCCTCTAGCCTGGGTACCAGTCTGTTTAGATCACATTCCTCTAGCCTGGGTACCAGTCTGTTTAGATCACATTCCTCTAGCCTGGGTACCAGTCTGTTTAGCTAACATTCCTCTAGCCTGGGTACCAGTCTGTTTAGATAACATTCCTCTAGCCTGGGTACCAGTCTGTTTAGATCACATTCCTCTAGCCTGGGTACCAGTCTGTTTAGATCACATTCCTCTAGCCTGGGTACCAGTCTGTTTAGATCACATTCCTCTAGCCTGGGTACCAGTCTGTTTAGCTAACATTCCTCTAGCCTGGGTACCAGTCTGTTTAGATCACATTCCTCTAGCCTGGGTACCAGTCTGTTTAGATAACATTCCTCTAGCCTGGGTACCAGTCTGTTTAGATCACATTCCTCTAGCCTGGGTACCAGTCTGTTTAGATAACATTCCTCTAGCCTGGGTACCAGTCTGTTTAGATAACATTCCTCTAGCCTGGGTACCAGTCTGTTTAGATCACATTCCTCTAGCCTGGGTACCAGTCTGTTTAGATCACATTCCTCTAGCCTGGGTACCAGTCTGTTTAGATCACATTCCTCTAGCCTGGGTACCAGTCTGTTTAGATAACATTCCTCTAGCCTGGGTACCAGTCTCTCTCTGCTAACAATCAAATCAAATCAAATGTTATTTGTCACATTTGCCGAATACAACCGTGAAATGCTTACTGACAAGCCCTTAACCAACAACGCAGTTTTAAGAAAAATACGAGTTAAGAAAATATTTATTAAATAAACTTAAGTAAAAAATAAAATAAAAAGTAACACAATAAAATAACAATAACGAGGCTATATACAGGGGGTACCGGTACCTAGTCAATGTGCGGGGGTACAGGTTAGTCGAGGTAATTTGTACATGTAGGTAGGGGTAAAGTGACTATGCTTAGATAATAAACAGTGAGTAGCAGCAGTGTAAAAACAAAGGGGGGATGTCAATGTAAATAGTCCAGGTATCCATTTGATTAATTGTTCAGGAGTCTTATGCTTGGGGGTAGAAGCTGTTAAGGAGCCTTTTGAACATAGACTCGGCACTACGGTACCGCTTTCCGTGCGGTGGCTGAGCGAACAGTCTATGACTAGGGTGGGCAATTTTTAGGGCCTTCCTCTGACACCACCTGGTATTGAGGTCCTGGATGGCAGGAAGCTTGGCCCTGGTGATGTACTGGGCCGTACGCACTACCCTCTGTAGTGCCTTGCGGTCGGAGGCCGAGCAGTTGCCATACCAGGCGGTGATGCAACCAGTCAGGATGCTCTCGATGGTGCAGCTGTAGAACTTTTTGAGGATCTGAGGACCCATGCTAAATCTTTTCAGTCTCCTGAGGGGGAATAGGCTTTGTCGTGCCCTCTTCACGACTGTCTTGGTGTGTTGGATCATGTTAGTTTGTTGGTGATGTGGACACCAAGGAACTTGAAGCTCTCGACCTGCTGCACTACAGCCCTGTCGATGTGAATGGGGGCGTGCTCGGCCCTCATTTTCCACTCTGTGTACTCTGTGTCATATGCCAAATTTAGCATGACAGGAGTGGCATGACAGCAGAACAGTCTGGTACCCAGTTATAGAAGAATCAGGAATATCAGGTGATTTTCCACTCCTCTTCTTAGTGGTATGAGGTGCTCTCACCGTATGTTGAAGAAAGGATATGGTTGTTATATGGATAAGGATATGGTTATAATATGGATAAGGATCATATGATATAATATGGTTATAATATGGATAAGTGGTATGAGGTGATCTCACCGTATGTTGAAGAAAGGATATGGTTGTTATATGGATAAGGATATGGTTATAATATGGATAAGGATCCTATGATATAATATGGTTATAATATGGATAAGTGGTATGAGGTGCTCTCACCGTATGTTGAAGAAAGGATATGGTTGTTATATGGATAAGGATATGGTTATAATATGGATAAGGATCATATGATATAATATGGTTATAATATGGATAAGTGGTATGAGGTGCTCTCACCGTATGTTGAAGAAAGGATATGGTTGTTATATGGATAAGGATATGGTTATAATATGGATAAGGATCATATGATATAATATGGTTATAATATGGATAAGGATCATATGATATAATATGGTTATAATATGGATAAGGATCATATGATATAATATGGTTATAATATGGATAAGGATCATATGATATAATATGGTTATAATATGGATAAGGATCATATGATATAATATGGTTATAATATGGATAAGGATCATATGATATAATATGGTTATAATATGGATAAGGATCATATGATATAATATGGATATAATATGGATAAGGATCATATGATATAATATGGTTATAATATGGATAAGGATCATATGATATAATATGGTTATAATATGGATAAGGATCATATGATATAATATGGTTATAATATGGATAAGGATCATATGATATAATATGGTTATAATATGGATAAGGATCATATGATATAATATGGTTATAATATGGATAAGGATCATATGATATAATATGGATATAATATGGATAAGGATCATATGATATAATATGGTTATAATATGGATAAGGATCATATGATATAATATGGTTATAATATGGATAAGGATCATATGATATAATATGGTTATAATATGGATAAGGATCATATGATATAATATGGTTATAATATGGATAAGGATCATATGATATAATATGGTTATAATATGGATAAGGATCATATGATATAATATGGTTATAATATGGATAAGGATCATATGATATAATATGGTTATAATATGGATAAGGATCATATGATATAATATGGTTATAATATGGATAAGGATCATATGATATAATATGGTTATAATATGGATAAGGATCATATGATATAATATGGTTATAATATGGATAAGGATCATATGATATAATATGGTTATAATATGGATAAGGATCATATGATATAATATGGTTATAATATGGATAAGGATCATATGATATAATATGGTTATAATATGGATAAGGATCATATGATATAATATGGTTATAATATGGATAAGGATCATATGATATAATATGGTTATAATATGGATAAGGATCATATGATATAATATGGTTATAATATGGATAAGGATCATATGATATAATATGGTTATAATATGGATAAGGATCATATGATATAATATGGTTATAATATGGATAAGGATCATATGATATAATATGGTTATAATATGGATAAGGATCATATGATATAATATGGTTATAATATGGATAAGGATCATATGATATAATATGGTTATAATATGGATAAGGATCATATGATATAATATGGTTATAATATGGATAAGGATCATATGATATAATATGGTTATAATATGGATAAGGATCATATGATATAATATGGTTATAATATGGATAAGGATTATATGATATAATATGGATATAATATGGATAAGGATCATATGATATAATATGGTTATAATATGGATAAGGATCATATGATATAATATGGTTATAATATGGATAAGGATCATATGATATAATATGGTTATAATATGGATAAGGATCATATGATATAATATGGTTATAATATGGATAAGGATCATATGATATAATATGGTTATAATATGGATAAGGATCATATGATATAATATGGATATAATATGGATAAGGATCATATGATATAATATGGTTATAATATGGATAAGGATCATATGATATAATATGGTTATAATATGGATAAGGATCGTATGATATAATATGGTTATAATATGGATAAGGATCATATGATATAATATGGTTATAATATGGATAAGGATCATATGATATAATATGGTTATAATATGGATAAGGATCATATGATATAATATGGTTATAATATGGATAAGGATCATATGATATAATATGGATATAATATGGATAAGGATCATATGATATAATATGGTTATAATATGGATAAGGATCATATGATATAATATGGTTATAATATGGATAAGGATCATATGATATAATATGGATA
Source organism: Coregonus clupeaformis (assembly GCF_020615455.1). Taxonomy (NCBI): domain Eukaryota; kingdom Metazoa; phylum Chordata; class Actinopteri; order Salmoniformes; family Salmonidae; genus Coregonus; species Coregonus clupeaformis. The sequence continues at coordinate 240,818 of NW_025534100.1, read as the reverse complement.
TAATATGGATAAGGATCATATGATATAATATGGTTATAATATGGATAAGGATCATATGATATAATATGGTTATAATATGGATAAGGATCATATGATATAATATGGTTATAATATGGATAAGGATCATATGATATAATATGGTTATAATATGGATAAGGATCATATGATATAATATGGTTATAATATGGATAAGGATCATATGATATAATATGGTTATAATATGGATAAGGATTATATGATATAATATGGATATAATATGGATAAGGATCATATGATATAATATGGTTATAATATGGATAAGGATCATATGATATAATATGGTTATAATATGGATAAGGATCATATGATATAATATGGTTATAATATGGATAAGGATCATATGATATAATATGGTTATAATATGGATAAGGATCATATGATATAATATGGTTATAATATGGATAAGGATCATATGATATAATATGGATATAATATGGATAAGGATCATATGATATAATATGGTTATAATATGGATAAGGATCATATGATATAATATGGTTATAATATGGATAAGGATCATATGATATAATATGGTTATAATATGGATAAGGATCATATGATATAATATGGTTATAATATGGATAAGGATCATATGATATAATATGGATATAATATGGATAAGGATCATATGATATAATATGGTTATAATATGGATAAGGATCATATGATATAATATGGATATAATATGGATAAGGATCATATGATATAATATGGTTATAATATGGATAAGGATCATATTATATAATATGGTTATAATATGGATAAGGATCATATGATATAATATGGTTATAATATGGATAAGGATCATATGATATAATATGGTTATAATATGGATAAGGATCATATGATATAATATGGTTATAATATGGATAAGGATCATATGATATAATATGGATATAATATGGATAAGGATCATATGATATAATATGGTTATAATATGGATAAGGATCATATGATATAATATGGTTATAATATGGATAAGGATCATATGATATAATATGGTTATAATATGGATAAGGATCATATGATATAATATGGTTATAATATGGATAAGGGATCATATGATATAATATGGTTATAATATGGATAAGGATCATATGATATAATATGGTTATAATATGGATAAGGATCATATGATATAATATGGTTATAATATGGATAAGGATCATATGATATAATATGGTTATAATATGGATAAGGATCATATGATATAATATGGATATAATATGGATAAGGATCATATGATATAATATGGTTATAATATGGATAAGGATCATATGATATAATATGGTTATAATATGGATAAGGATCATATGATATAATATGGTTATAATATGGATAAGGATCATATGATATAATATGGATATAATATGGATAAGGATCATATGATATAATATGGTTATAATATGGATAAGGATCATATGATATAATATGGTTATAATATGGATAAGGATCATATGATATAATATGGTTATAATATGGATAAGGATCATATGATATAATATGGTTATAATATGGATAAGGATCATATGATATAATATGGATATAATATGGATAAGGATCATATTATTTAGGCTCGTTCACTTCAAAGCCTCTTCATGGGCTCTGTGTTTTGTGCAATGATGTCACATGACCATTCATTATTTCATTACTTTATTGACCTGGATTGTAACCTTTTTATTTAAATTAGATAGATTAGATTGTATTAATAGTTAGATTTTAATCTTTATTGAAAGCTTTTTCATCAAACGGTCCCCTTGTGTTTTCAGATGAGCCAGTACCATCCTCAGACAACTGCTTTTATTTTTTAGTGTAATTGTCATTTCTGGATGAGGCTTAAAAATACAGGATCGAATCATCTCCGACCACCCTAGGCCACAGGCGGGAATGTTTTAAACAGTTTTTGTGTTGTAACTGTCTTCCTCTGGTCTGCTTATCTCAGGTGGAGTTTGGTCTGAACGGGGACACCCAGAGGTTCCTGTCTAAGAGCGGAGAGGTTCTGGTCTCGGCTATGAACTCCTTCACCTCCGATATGAACACACTGGTTAACAAAACTATAGAAGACACCATGGTCAACGTCCAACACTACGAGACAGCCAGGTAGCACACGCAGAGCATGCAACACAGAAGCCTTTCTGTCATCTCACTAGGCCAGGGGTCATTTTGGCTCGAGGGCCACATCGGGATTTGGAAATTCAACAGATTTAGTGTCTTACAGGGTAGAGTACGATGCATACCGTTGTGACCTGGAGGAGTTGAACCTGGGAGCACGAGACACCGCCACCCTCGTCAAACTTGAGCAGGCCCAGAGAACCTTCCAGAACCAGAGAGAGAAATATGAGAAGAGCCGAAACGACCTGTCAGTCAAACTCAAACTGCTAGAGGAGAATAAGGTAAGGAGAAGAGATGGAATGGGTTAGTCCTGTTTCACTGGATGTAGAATGGGTTAGTCCTGTTTCACTGGATGTAGAAGTGGGATGGAACACACTCATTAACCCCCCCTCTCCCTCCCTCCCTCTCTCTCTCTCTCTCCCTCTCTCTCTCTCCCTCCCTCTCTCTCTCTCCCTCTCTGTCTCTCTCTCCCTCCCTCACTCCCTCCCTCTCTCTCCCCCCTCCCTCCCTCTCTCCCCCCCTCCCTCCCTCTCTCTCCCCTCTCCCTCCCTCTCTCTCTCTCTCCCTCCCTCCCTCTCTCTCTCTCTCTCTCTCTCTCCCTCTCTCTCTCTCCCTCTCTCTCTCTCTCTCCCTCCCTCCCTCACTCCCTCCCTCTCTCCCCCCTCCCTCCCATCCTCTCTCCCCTCTCCCTCCCATCCTCTCTCTCCCCATCCTCCCACCCTCTCTCTCCCCTCTCCCTCCCTCCCTCCATCTCTCCCCCCTCCCTCCCTCCCTATCTCCCCCCTCCCTCCCTCCCTATCTCCCCCTCCCTCCCATCCTCTCTCTCCCATCCTCCCACCCTCTCTCTCCCCTCTCCCTCCCTCCCTCCCTCTCTCCCCCCTCCCTCCCATCCTCTCTCTCCCATCCTCCCACCCTCTCTCTCCCCTCTTCCTCCCTCCCTCCCTCCCTCTCTCTCCCCCCTCCCTCCCTCTCTCTCCCCTCCTCCCACCCTCTCTCCCCCTCCCTCCCACCCTCTCTCTCCCATCCTCTCTCCCCTCCCTCCCATCCTCTCTTCCCCCCCCCAGGTAAAGGTGCTCCACCATCATTTGGTATTGTTCCATGGTGCTGTAGCCTCCTACAACACCTCCAACCACCAGCACCTGGAGGCAAGCACCAAGCTACCCATGCCCGGCACAGAGCCTCCTTCCTGGCTAGAGGAGAGCTAATCACCCCAATAACCATCCACCATGTCTGGGGACCTCTCAACTGCCACCTCTGTGGGCCAAAACAGAGGGTATTGTCAACACTCCCGTTCTCTTAACCTATATGACCTATAGGTTCTCCTCTTACCCAATATGACCTATAGGTTCTCCTCTTACCCAATATGACCTATAGGTTCTCCTCTTACCCAATATGACCTATAGGTTCTCCTCTTACCCAGTAGGATGTCTAGTGGGGTGGCTGGGGCCTCAACCTCTGTTTTGGAGTAAAAGCCATTATATCCTTTTAGTCTCTCTGTTTCAACTGTAATACCTCTTACTCTGTTGTTTTCCCCATCTCTTCCTGTAATACCTCTTACTCTGTTGTTTTCCCCATCTCTTCCTGTAATACCTCTTACTCTGTTGTTTTCCCCATCTCTTCCTGTAATACCTCTTACTCTGTTGTTTTCCCCATCTCTTCCTGTAATACCTCTTACTCTGTTGTTTTCCCCATCTCTTCCTGTAATACCTCTTACTCTGTTGTTTTCCCCATCTCTTCCTGTAATACCTCTTACTCTGTTGTTTTCCCCATCTCTTCCTGTAATACCTCTTACTCTGTTGTTTTCCCCATCTCTTCCTGTAATACCTCTTACTCTGTTGTTTTCCCCATCTCTTCCTGTAATACCTCTTACTCTGTTGTTTTCCCCTTGTCTTCCTGTAATACCTCTTACTCTGTTGTTTCCCCATCTCTTCCTGTAATACCTCTTACTCTGTTGTTTTCCCCTTGTCTTCCTGTAATACCTCTTACTCTGTTGTTTTCCCCATCTCTTCCTGTAATACCTCTTACTCTGTTGTTTTCCCCATCTCTTCCTGTAATACCTCTTACTCTGTTGTTTTCCCCTTGTCTTCCTGTAATACCTCTTACTCTGTTGTTTTCCCCCATCTCTTCCTGTAATACCTCTTACTCTGTTGTTTTCCCCATCTCTTCCTGTAATACCTCTTACTCTGTTGTTTTCCCCATCTCTTCCTGTAATACCTCTTACTCTGTTGTTTTCCCCATCTCTTCCTGTAATACCTCTTACTCTGTTGTTTTCCCCATCTCTTCCTGTAATACCTCTTACTCTGTTGTTTTCCCCATCTCTTCCTGTAATACCTCTTACTCTGTTGTTTTCCCCATCTCTTCCTGTAATACCTCTTACTCTGTTGTTTTCCCCATCTCTTCCTGTAATACCTCTTACTCTGTTGTTTTCCCCTTGTCTTCCTGTAATACCTCTTACTCTGTTGTTTTCCCCCATCTCTTCCTGTAATACCTCTTACTCTGTTGTTTTCCCCATCTCTTCCTGTAATACCTCTTACTCTGTTGTTTTCCCCCATCTCTTCCTGTAATACCTCTTACTCTGTTGTTTTCCCCATCTCTTCCTGTAATACCTCTTACTCTGTTGTTTTCCCCATCTCTTCCTGTAATACCTCTTACTCTGTTGTTTTCCCCATCTCTTCCTGTAATACCTCTTACTCTGTTGTTTTCCCCATCTCTTCCTGTAATACCTCTTACTCTGTTGTTTTCCCCCATCTCTTCCTGTAATACCTCTTACTCTGTTGTTTTCCCCCATCTCTTCCTGTAATACCTCTTACTCTGTTGTTTTCCCCATCTCTTCCTGTAATACCCCTTACTCTGTTGTTTTCCCCATCTCTTCCTGTAAAACCTCTTACTCTGTTGTTTCCCCATCTCTTCCTGTAATACCTCTTACTCTGTTGTTTTCCCCATCTCTTCCTGTAATACCCCTTACTCTGTTGTTTTCCCCATCTCTTCCTGTAAAACCTCTTACTCTGTTGTTTCCCCATCTCTTCCTGTAATACCTCTTACTCTGTTGTTTTCCCCTTGTCTTCCTGTAATACCTCTTACTCTATTGCTTTCCCCATCTCTTCCTGTAATACCTCTTACTCTGTTGTTTTCCCCATCTCTTCCTGTAATACCTCTTACTCTATTGCTTTCCCCATCTCTTCCTGTAATACCTCTTACTCTGTTGTTTTCCCCATCTCTTCCTGTAATACCTCTTACTCTGTTGTTTTCCCCATCTCTTCCTGTAATACCTCTTACTCTGTTGTTTTCCCCATCTCTTCCTGTAATACCTCTTACTCTGTTGCTTTCCCCATCTCTTCCTGTAATACCTCTTACTCTGTTGTTTTCCCCATCTCTTCCTGTAATACCTCTTACTCTGTTGTTTTCCCCATCTCTTCCTGTAATACCTCTTACTCTGTTGTTTTCCCCATCTCTTCCTGTAATACCTCTTACTCTGTTGTTTCTCCTACTTTTATACAGTGCTGTGACCTGACTATAGACTGTTCTTCTATCCACTGACTGTATAGCAGTTCTGTTTGTCAGTAGCATTGTGTCTAATTGTAAGTCTCACAGCATTTCTGTTTTGCATACAGTATGTATAGCTCTCCTGTATTGACTAACCCTGCGTCCCAAATGGCACCCTATTCCCTATATAGTGCACTACTTTAGACCAGAGAATAGCACCCTATTCCCTATATAGTGCACTACTTTAGACCAGAGAATGGCACCCTATTCCCTACATAGTGCACTACTTTAGACCAGAGAATGGCACCCTATTCCCTATATAGTGCACTACTTTAGACCAGAGAATGGCACCCTATTCCCTACATAGTGCACTACTTTAGACCAGAGAATGGCACCCCTATTCCCTATGTAGTGCACTACTTTAGACCAGAGAATGGCACCCTATTCCCTATATAGTGCACTACTTTAGACCAGAGAATGGCACCCTATTCCTATATAGTGCACTACTTTAGACCAGAGAATGGCACCCTATTCCCTATATAGTGCACTACTTTAGACCAGAGAATGGCACCCTATTCCCTATATAGTGCACTACTTTAGACCAGAGAATGGCACCCTATTCCCTATATAGTGCACTACTTTAGACCAGAGAATGGCACCCTATTCCCTATATAGTGCACTACTTTAGACCAGAGAATGGCACCCTATTCCCTATATAGTGCACTACTTTTGACCAGAGAATGGCACCCTATTCCCTATATAGTGCACTACTTTAGACCAGAGAATGGCACCCTATTCCCTATATAGTGCACTACTTTTGACCAGAGAATGGCACCCTATTCCCTATATAGTGCACTACTTTAGACCAGAGAATGGCACCCTATTCCCTATATAGTGCACTACTTTAGACCAGAGAATGGCACCCTATTCCCTATATAGTGCACTACTTTAGACCAGAGAATGGCACCCTATTCCCTATATAGTGCACTACTTTTGACCAGAGAATGGCACCCTATTCCCTATATAGTGCACTACTTTTGACCAGAGAATGGCACCCTATTCCCTATATAGTGCACTACTTTAGACCAGAGAATGGCACCCTATTCCCTATATAGTGCACTACTTTAGACCAGAGAATGGCACCCTATTCCCTATATAGTGCACTACTTTAGACCAGAGAATGGCACCCTATTCCCTATATAGTGCACTACTTTAGACCAGAGAATGGCACCCTATTCCCTATATAGTGCACTACTTTTGACCAGAGAATGGCACCCTATTCCCTATATAGTGCACTACTTTAGACCAGAGAATGGCACCCTATTCCTATATAGTGCACTACTTTTGACCAGAGAATGGCACCCTATTCCCTATATAGTGCACTACTTTAGACCAGAGAATGGCACCCTATTCCCTATATAGTGCACTACTTTAGACCAGAGAATGGCACCCTATTCCCTATATAGTGCACTACTTTAGACCAGAGAATGGCACCCTATTCCCTATATAGTGCACTACTTTTGACCAGAGAATGGCACCCTATTCCCTATATAGTGCACTACTTTTGACCAGAGAATGGCACCCTATTCCCTATATAGTGCACTACTTTAGACCAGAGAATGGCACCCTATTCCCTATATAGTGCACTACTTTAGACCAGAGAATGGCACCCTATTCCCTATGTAGTGCACTACTTTAGACCAGAGAATGGCACCCTATTCCCTATATAGTGCACTACTTTAGACCAGAGAATGGCACCCTATTCCCTATATAGTGCACTACTTTAGACCAGAGAATGGCACCCTATTCCCTATATAGCGCACTACTTTAGACCAGAGAATGGCACCCTATTCCCTATAAGTGCACTACTTTTGACCAGAGAATGGCACCCTATTCCCTATATAGTGCACTACTTTAGACCAGAGAATGGCACCCTATTCCCTATAGCGCACTACTTTAGACCAGAGAATGGCACCCTATTCCCTATATAGTGCACTACTTTAGACCAGAGAATGGCACCCTATTCCCTATATAGCGCACTACTTTAGACCAGAGAATGGCACCCTATTCCCTATATAGTGCACTACTTTAGACCAGAGAATGGCACCCTATTCCCTATATAGTGCACTACTTTAGACCAGAGAATGGCACCCTATTCCCTATATAGTGCACTACTTTAGACCAGAGAATGGCACCCTATTCCCTATATAGTGCACTACTTTAGACCAGAGAATGGCACCCTATTCCCTATATAGTGCACTACTTTAGACCAGAGAATGGCACCCTATTCCCTATATAGTGCACTACTTTAGACCAGAGAATGGCACCCTATTCCCTATATAGTGCACTACTTTAGACCAGAGAATGGTACCCTATTCCCTATATAGTGCACTACTTTAGACCAGAGAATGGTACCCTATTCCCTATATAGTGCACTACTTTAGACCAGAGAATGGCTCCTATTCCCTATATAGTGCACTACTTTAGACCAGAGAATGGTACCCTATTCCCTATATAGTGCACTACTTTAGACCAGAGAATGGCACCCTATTCCCTATATAGTGCACTACTTTAGACCAGAGAATGGCACCCTATTCCCTATATAGTGCACTACTTTAGACCAGAGAATGGCACCCTATTCCCTATATAGTGCACTACTTTAGACCAGAGAATGGCACCCTATTCCCTATATAGTGCACTACTTTAGACCAGAGAATGGTACCCTATTCCCTATATAGTGCACTACTTTAGACCAGAGAATGGCACCCTATTCCCTATATAGTGCACTACTTTAGACCAGAGAATGGCACCCTATTCCCTATATAGTGCACTACTTTAGACCAGAGAATGGCACCCTATTCCCTATATAGTGCACTACTTTAGACCAGAGAATGGCACCCTATTCCCTATATAGTGCACTACTTTAGACCAGAGAATGGCCCCCTATTCCCTATATAGTGCACTACTTTAGACCAGAGAATGGTACCCTATTCCCTATATAGTGCACTACTTTAGACCAGAGAATGGCACCCTATTCCCTATATAGTGCACTACTTTTGACCAGAGAATGGCACCCTATTCCCTATATAGTGCACTACTTTAGACCAGAGAATGGTACCCTATTCCCTATATAGTGCACTACTTTTGACCAGAGAATGGCACCCTATTCCCTATATAGTGCACTACTTTAGACCAGAGAATGGCACCCTATTCCCTATATAGTGCACTACTTTTGACCAGAGAATGGCACCCTATTCCCTATATAGTGCACTACTTTAGACCAGAGAATGGTACCCTATTCCCTATATAGTGCACTACTTTTGACCAGAGAATGGCACCCTATTCCCTATATAGTGCACTACTTTTGACCAGAGCTCTATAAAGGGAAGAGAGTGCCATTTGGGACTCAACCTAAAACTAAAGGACCAAACTAACATGTGGTGCTAAGATATGGAGCCAAAGCCAGAGACTGTAGAATGTTCTAGACTGTTTAGAACCTTCTAGTCTGTTTAGAACCTTCTAGACTGTTTAGAACCTTCTAGACTGTTTAGAACCTTCTAGACTGTTTAGAACCTTTTACACTCTAAAACCTTCCGGACTTTAGAACCTTTAGATCCTACAAGAATCAACTATACTGAACAAAAATATAAAATGCAACATACAACAATTTCAAAGATTTTTACTGAGTTACAGTTCATGTAAGGAAATCAGTCAATTGAAATAAATAAATTAGGTCCTAATCTATGGATTTCACATGACTGGGCAGGGGTGCAGCCATGAGTGGGCCTTGGAGGGCATAGGCCCACCCACTGGGGAGCCAGGCCCAGCCAATCAGAATGAGTTTTCCCCCACAAAATGGCTTTATTACAGACATAAATACTCATTTTATTGTCCCCAGCACAAGGTGCACCTGTGTAATGATCATGCTGTTTAATCAGCTTCTTGATATGCCACACCTGGCAGGTGGATGGATTATCTTGGCAAAGGAGAAATGCTCACTAACAGGGATATAAACAAATATATCCACAACATTTGAGAGAAATAAGCTTTTTGTGCGTATGGAACATTTCTGGGATCTTTTATTTCAGCTTATGAAACATGGGACCAACACTTTTTGTTGCGTTTATATTTTTGTTCAGTGTAATTCCAAATGCATCTTTTGCACTTTTCTATCTACCAAAAAGAACAAATGTATAATTGTGTGTTTTTTATCATCTTGAATATAAACACATTTTAATGCCAAATATTGTAATCGAGATCAACATGATTCTGTATGTATGGTATTTGTGTCTGTGTTTTGAATCTTAAAATAGGGAAAGCACTTGTTGCAGGTGCATGGGGTCCACGTATGGGCCTGTTGGCCTTCCTCAGAGCTTTTTGTGTGTTTTGAATCTTGCCCATTAAAATGTTGTGAACAATTGTTTTATCATGTCTTAGCATGTCAGAAAATTGTGGTTGTCTCGGAGTGTCGAATGTTAATGTTTTTTTTCTCTCACTTTTTAAGAGTACCAGTCAGTGATTTTTTTTCAGGTCATGTGATCAGCTCATTAACATAACATAATGATATATATATATATTTTTAGGACAGCCTTTATGACATCACTCACTACGACATCACTTTTCCTTCTCCCGGTTCCATAAGCAGTGTTCTAGAATGTCTCATTGTACTGTGTGTTTACTTAGCAACCATCAGATGCCTAAACAAAGAGGTTAGGGGCTCTCCTCTCCACAGAGCTAGCGGTCTGGTTTCAGCCAGCTAGTTCCCACCGCTTCAAACTATTGCCAAGGCTTCATCCCGTTTCTCCACCCTTCTCCCAAAGTGTACACTTGCAGACTTCCCGTCGTGGATTTAACAATGGTGGAAACTCCCTCCAGCCAATACTTACACCAATCCAATGCTTTTAAATCCATGGTTGGGAGTGTGCAAACTTTGGGAGAAGGGTGGAGGATGTTGTTTCCACGTCATTTCAATACAACGTGGAATAGACGTTGAATTGATGTCTGTGCCAAGTGGGTAAGGTCTGGTTTCAGCCCCAGTCTATTATTTTTCGCTGTCAAGTTATTTCCCATAGTATAAAAACTGCCATTAGAAACATTCAAATGACATAGTAATTGGAGAGTTGATTGGCCAATTGAGAACATGTCTTCACTGCTAAACCTGTTTTTGAAGATCTGCTGTGTGGGTCCTTATCCATGGTCATTTTGCCAAATCTCTGCAGAGGGCAGGAGCTCTGTCCACTGGGCAGCGAGGACTGACTCACTGGCAGACTAATCTAGGATACTGGCAACTATTTTCTACACTGACTCCACCCGGCTTTACCCTGCTAAGTGTTTTCAAGATTCAGTAAAGGGACAATCTGTGGTGCGGCAGTTTAACTAAGCTCACGAGGCATTCATAAGTTATATTATTTAACAATCAATGGCTATTTTTAGTAATTTAAAAGTACAAAAAGCAGATTGCCCCTTTAATTGCGACAGATACAGTGGCACACACTGCAGCTAGTTACTGGGAGGGAAACCACTTTAATTCAAAGACTAGTGCCATTGCGCCAAGGGAGGGACAGGCTGAGCTGTTATCTACCCCTAACACACTCCCTTCACACACATGGCCTGTGCATGACATCATGGCTACCCTCTCCATGAATTTGATATTGCTTTTCCTCTGTACTGTATTCTATTCTACAGTCAATATAGTCTATTAACAATAATTCCTCTCTGATCTACTCCAACTCTGTGAGAAGCAGAGTCCCATTCACAGCAGGTGACTACACAGAGATGGGGCTTTTGTCGCGTTACACCTGAGCGAGCAGCACCCGGGTGTCCACGCATGCGCTCCACTCTCCCTACTCGGTCGCGCTCAGCCGGTGGCAGAGAAGCTCGTGCCAGTTCTACGGGCAGGTCCGTGGGAGAGGTCTGCGCTGTTCGCGGTGTACGCTGGCGAAGGATCCGTTTCCTCTACTTCTCCTCTCCTGCTATACCAAACTCCATTCTCTTCGGTTTGACTAGGAATATATCTGCGCGTGCATGCTCCGGTTTAACGGTAAGTTTTGGACATAAACGGTATTTGCAATTTTTGTCGCCAACGGTTTGGAATTGGAACGACTTTCTCGGTCATGTGGTTGGCTGTGCCTACCATGTCATAAAATGATAAGACACTTCAGGGAATTGTAGCATACCTACTGCTAGTAACCAAACTGTCATCCTCAGCTGGCCTTTCGGCGCTAATTTGGTTCAATAATACTGACGACAATGTGCAGCCGGATTTCCATCCTCCTGCTCTAGTTGAGGTGATCTGCGTTTGTTTGATTAGCTCCATTTTTATTTTATTTTTCTTGTAAAATAATTGCCATCACAGGTCTCAATATGGTGTAATTGCAGACCGTAATTCGGGGCGTTTCTTGATATCAGGGAACAACCATTGGTGCCTGGCATCGGTCAGTCCATTGGTGACTGCCATCCGTTAGTTCCGGTGTTATTTGACTGATTGTTTCTCGACACAGATGATTTGTTTACGTAGCAGGTTAGGATCATTAACATGGCAGGTTAGATGGATGAGGTTAAAGTTAGGAAAAGGGTTAGGCTTAGCTACAATCCTACAGGAAAGAAACGGCCACTGACCAATGGCGAGCATCAATGGGTGTAACTTGACATCAATAAACGCCGATATCAGAAAACGGCCCTAATTGGGGTCTGCAATTACACCCTTCTTGCTGGTCTGAGAAGGATCTGACCAATGATGTATATAAACCCTGGATTCCTGATGCTATGTTTTTTTGCCAATGAGAGGTTTTGAAGCCACGGGTCGGCCATATTGCCACTCCCCAGTAGGAGCAGTCCTCCATAGGAATGAATGGAATTATACAGTATTTCAATTAAATGTAGACAAAATTAAATGTGTTTAAGTATTTTTTTTGTTATGGTGGGGACAGTAACATTAGAACTTTCAAAAAAGTATACTTTAAGGAATTTTTGTAATTTTTGTTTTTTGTTTTTTGTTTTTTTTGCTCACATAATATAATTTAAAAGTATGCATTTAGGTGTCTGTAATAGAATAAACGTGTCAAAAACGAATGTAGACATTTAATAAATGCATTTCTATAGCTTCCAAAATGTTTTACAATGGTGGCTCCCTGTTAGTCATCTAGTGTATATAAATGATTTGATCTGACTGTAATATTGTTGTCAACGAACAGCCTCCTATATGGAGTAAACAGGGCCAACGCTCTACCGTACCGCCTTGCCCCCGTCCAGCCTCCTATATGGAGTAAACAGGGCCAACGCTCTACCGTACCGCCTTGCCCCCGTCCAGCCTCCTATATGGAGTAAACAGGGCCAACGCTCTACCGTGCACGCCTTGCCCCCGTCCAGCCTCCTATATGGAGTAAACAGGGCCAACGCTCTACCGTACCGCCTTGCCCCCGTCCAGCCTCCTATATGGAGTAAACAGGGCCAACGCTCTACCGTACCGCCTTGCCCCCGTCCAGCCTCCTATATGGAGTAAACAGGCCAACGCTCTACCGTACCGCCTTGCCCCCGTCCAGCCTCCTATGATGGAGTAAACAGGGCCAACGCTCTACCGTACCGCCTTGCCCCCCGTCCAGCCTCCTATATGGAGTAAACAGGGCCAACGCTCTACCGTACCGCCTTGCCCCCGTCCAGCCTCCTATATGGAGTAAACAGGGCCAACGCTCTACCGTACCGCCTTGCCCCCGTCCAGCCTCCTATATGGAGTAAACAGGGCCAACGCTCTACCGTACCGCCTTGCCCCCGTCCAGCCTCCTATATGGAGTAAACAGGGCCAACGCTCTACCGTGCACGCCTTGCCCCCGTCCAGCCTCCTATATGGAGTAAACAGGGCCAACGCTCTACCGTACCGCCTTGCCCCCGTCCAGCCTCCTATATGGAGTAAACAGGGCCAACGCTCTACCGTACCGCCTTGCCCCCGTCCAGCCTCCTATATGGAGTAAACAGGGCCAACGTTATGGGCAGGGCTTAGGAGGCCTGGCCCGCTCTACCGTACCGCCTTGCCCCCGTCCAAATCAAATAATTAAATATTGATCATCTATTTGACCGAGACGCGCCCCGACAGAAAACACATCAATCTCAGATAAGAGCAAAACAGCGCCCCTCTGTCTGAGTATGTTTAGACAATTTATCTGATGCTGTCTGGACCAAAAGAGTATTGCATGTTATACTATTTCTGGCCAGACGGCATCAGATACATGGGCTACATATAGAGGGGCGCTGTTTCGTTCGCTCGGATGCTTTCTCCGATGAGATCGTTTTTAGCAGAGAGGAAGAGGCGACGCGAGAGGGCTCACTCTCCCCTAAATCTCTCCAGAATAATCCCAATGCATTTCTATCATAATAAAATCAGACCTAAGCTTGTCGCCTGCCTTCCTACCTTTGGGACAACATCTCCCATTGTTAGAGCGGAGACATGAGCACTTGTTTGCCGTTTGATTGTAAATGTTTGATCAGTTCCCCATTTCATATGTCACCAGTAGCCTAGTAAATGTACCGTTAATCCCCGTCATTTGGTAACACTAATTTTTTATGTAGTAATTACTCATTTACTGTTCTCATTCTTGGAGAGGAATTTGCATTTCACACCTCACACTCGTACAGGTGACCCACTTGTACATGCAGTGAAACAGGACAAATATATGCACCCCCCCATTTGACCGTTGACCTTTTTGAAATCAAATGCCCGTCCAACTGATTCGTTCTGGCGCCGGCCCTATAAGTTAATGCCCTAAACCTGCTGTGAGATCGGCAGGACAGGCTCTGGATGGAGTTCATGCCCTAAATAAAAAAATTATAATATGCCATTTAGCAGACGCTTTTATCCAAAGCGACTTACAGTCATGCGCGCATACATTTTTGTGTATAACTCTAACTGTTTTAAAGTCACCATTTGGCCTCATGGGTGGTATGCTGCCCTGTAGGGTGGTATGCTGCCCTGTAGGGTGGTATGCTGCCCTGTAGGGTGGTATGCTGCCCTGTAGGGTGGTATGCTGCCCTGTAGCCCTGACATCTGTACCTAATTTAAATGTTTTGAAAAAATAATTCAAAAAACACATTCTCTCAGCTAGATCCAAACCAATTCACCGTGCCTCTAGGGGTGTTGATGATGCGTCACTGGTCATGCTGAACAATATCTAAGAACACGTAGAACAGGCAAATAGCCTAGAATTAGAATTGTATTCATTGACTTCAGTGACGCGTTTAACACCATCCAACCTCGCCTACTGGTGGACAGGCTGGTGAATTTTTGGTGTCTACTCTCTACTGATCAAGTGGATTAATAGTTTCCTTGTGAACCGTACTCAACAAGTGAAGTTGAACTCCTCCATCTCTACATCTAGAACCGTCAATACGGGAGACCCTCAAGGTTGCGTACTTTCACCGATACTGGACACAAACGATTGTCAAGCCTCTGACTCAGCCCACATATTCTTTAAGATACCCAGATGACACCGTTGTGGGTTTCTTCCACCCCAGACCAAGCCTCTCTTCAAGGTTTTGACAGAAACGGCAAAATTCGTCCAGTGGTGCGCAGATAACTTTCTTGAAATGGAGATGAAAATTGGTTTCAGAAGGAATAAAACTCCACTATGAAGACCAATGGGGAATCAGTCGATAGTACTCCACTATGAAGACCAATGGGGAATCAGTCGATAGTACTCCACTATGAAGACCAATGGGGAATCAGTCGATAGTACTCCACTATGAAGACCAATGGGGAATCAGTCGATAGTCACCACATATAAAGAAATACCTAGGAATCGAAATAGACAAACTGAAATTCAATGACTGTGCCTTTGCAAAGATAAAGAAATTGCAACAGGATGTTGTTTTTTACGCAAACTGAACCATTTTACTGTTGACCGCCAAACAGTTCATTCGGAAAGTATTCAGACCCCTTGACTTTTTTCCACATTTTGTTACGTTACAGCCTTATTCTAAAAGTGGATTAAATTGTTTGTTTTTTTCCCCCTCTTCAATCTACACACAATACCTCATAATGACAAAGCAAAAACAGCTTTTTCGAAATAATAACTGGTTACAATTGGAATTCATAGTAGTCAGAAACTACAGGGGGGGCAGGCTGTGGGATTATTTAAGAGACGGTTTGAAGAGGTAGGGTTTCAGATGGTTCCGGAAGATGGGCAGGGACTCTGCTGTCCTAGCTTCAGGGGGAAGCTGGTTCCACCATTGGGGCGCCGGGACAGAGAAGGGCTTGGACTGGGCTGAGGGGGAGCTGCCCTCCCGTAGGGGTGGGAGGGCCAAGAGACCAGATTTGGCAGAACGGAGGGCTCAGGTTGGGGTGTAGGGTTTAAGCATAGCCTGAAGGTAGGAAGGGGAAGTTCCTCTTGCTGTTCCGTAGGCAAGCACCATGGTCTTGCAGTGGATGTGAGCTTCGACTGGAAGCCAGTGTGCGTGTGCGGAGGAGCGGGGTGACGTGAGAGAACTTGGGAAGGTTGAACACCAGGCGGGCTGCAGCGTTCTGGATGAGTTGCAGGGGTTTGATGGGACAAGGGGAGGGCAGCATTGGCTGAGATGAACTTAGATCAGTCGTTCCAAACGCTGGCGGAGACCAGGAATTTCCACATGGGGTTGTGCACAGGGTACACTACACTAGAAGGGTTGCGGTCAAGGGGTGGGGAACGTCTGTAGAGCCTACAGGGAGAGGAGCGGACTGGGAAAGAGAACACACACAGCTGCCAAAGCTACAGAGGAGCAAAATGAGATCATCTGTAGATCTGTAGATAAATAAAGATAGTGGAGTCTTCCCCCTCTCTCCTTCCTCCAGTCACTTGGCAGAACCGACTTTGTTTTGACAACGGGACCGTCGCTGACACTGATTACCAAAACCACAACAGTCACAAATTGCCCTGCCCCTTGATCCTGGTTGGTGTGTCAACAATCTGCAAGTTATGAGCAGTCAGCAGTTTAATTCACACTCCAAGTAGGCTACTGTACTGAACTATACTGAACTATACTCTACTGAACTCTACTGAACTATACTGAACTATACTGAACTATACTGAACTATACTGTACTGAACTCTACTGAACTCTACTGAACTCTACTGTACTGAACTCTACTGAACTCTACTGAACTCTACTGAACTCTACTGAACTGTACTGAACTCTACTGAACTGAACTCTACTATACTGAACTATACTGTACTGAACTATACTGTACTGAACTCTACTGTACTGAACTCTACTGAACTCTACTGTACTGAACTCTACTGTACTGAACTCTACTGAACTCTACTGTACTGAACTCTACTGAACTCTACTGTACTGAACTCTACTGTACTGAACTCTACTGTACTGAACTCTACTGAACTGAACTCTACTGAACTCTACTGAACTGTACTGAACTCTACTGAACTGAACTCTACTGAACTCTACTGTACTGAACTCTACTGTACTGAACTCTACTGAACTGAACTCTACTGAACTCTACTGTACTGTACTGAACTCTACTGTACTGAACTCTACTGAACTCTACTGTACTGAACTCTACTGTACTGAACTCTACTGTACTGAACTCTACTGAACTGTACTGAACTCTATTGAACTCTACTGTACTGAACTCTACTGTACTGAACTCTACTGTATTGAACTCTACTGTACTGAACTCTACTGAACTCTACTGTACTGAACTCTACTGTACTGAACTCTACTGTACTGAACTCTACTGTACTGAACTCTACTGTATTGAACTCTACTGTACTGAACTCTACTGAACTGAACTCTACTGTACTGAACTCTACTGTACTGAACTCTACTGAACTGTACTGAACTCTACTGAACTCTACTGTACTGAACTCTACTGTACTGAACTCTACTGTACTGAACTCTACTGAACTCTACTGTACTGAACTCTACTGAACTGAACTGTACTGAACTCTACTGAACTGAACTCTACTGAACTGAACTCTACTGAACTGAACTCTACTCTACTGAACTCTACTGAACTCTACTGTACTGAACTCTACTGTACTGAACTCTACTCTACTGAACTCTACTCTACTGAACTCTACTGAACTCTACTGTACTGAACTCTACTGTACTCTACTGTACTGAACTCTACTGTACTGAACTCTACTGAACTCTACTGTACTGAACTCTACTGTACTGAACTCTACTGAACTCTACTGTACTGAACTCTACTCTACTGAACTCTACTCTACTGAACTCTACTGAACTCTACTGTACTGAACTATACTGAACTGAACTTTACTGAACTCTACTGTACTGAACTCTACTGAACTGTAAATTGTTAAAAGTAGCCCTTCTGCATAGAGTTGTAAGGTTAGTTAAAAGAGAGATACCCCCGGGCGTTGCCCTCTAGCCGGGCTACGATGCACTCTCTGGGGTTGCATTTATCCAGGACACCCCTGCCCTGAACCCAGCTCTGGATGACCCAGGGATAATCTCTTACCAAGAGGCAGTTTCTCTCTCTCGTTCTCTCTCTCTCTCGTTCTGTCTCTCTCGTTCTGTCTCTCTCTCACCTGACATTCAAAGCTCAGTGAATAGTTCTCTGCTTTCCACATTCAAACATTACCATGGAAACCCAAGATGAACTGAACCCGGACTGACAAAGATGGTGGATAATGAAGATGTCTTACTCAGGTCGTTACCATTGAAAGAAATGGTCACAGTTCCGGTCTGCATATTCATCAGCTCCAGCACCACCCCAACATCAACATATGTGAAAATGGCGCGTTTCTATGTTTTATAGTCAAAGAGATGGAGGAAGATTAATTTTTCCAATGGCACTCACAGCATCACACGGTCTAATCACTAAACATAGACCGTCTCACAGCAGCACACGGTCTAATCACTAAGCATAGACCGTCTCACAGCATCACACGGTCTAATCACTAAGCATAGACCGTCTCACAGCATCACACGGTCTAATCACTAAGCATAGACCGTCTCACAGCAGCACACGGTCTAATCACTAAGCATAGACCGTCTCACAGCATCACACGGTCTAATCACTAAGCATAGACCGTCTCACAGCAGCACACGGTCTAATCACTAAGCATAGACCGTCTCACAGCATCACACGGTCTAATCACTAAGCATAGACCGTCTCACAGCAGCACACGGTCTAATCACTAAGCATAGACCGTCTCACAGCAGCACACGGTCTAATCACTAAGCATAGACCGTCTCACAGCATCACACGGTCTAATCACTAAGCATAGACCGTCTCACAGCAGCACACGGTCTAATCACTAAGCATAGACCGTCTCACAGCATCACACGGTCTAATCACTAAGCATAGACCGTCTCACAGCATCACACGGTCTAATCACTAAGCATAGACCGTCTCACAGCATCACACGGTCTAATCACTAAGCATAGACCGTCTCACAGCATCACACGGTCTAATCACTAACTGAAGACAGTCCTCACGCAGAATGAGATGGTTTCATATCAACGGTATGAATAGGTTCTGTGCCAGTGCTATGTGGGGGGTCACTAGCAGCGCCCCCTCTGGCCAAGCCTTTTCACAGCGCGGCACCACAGGGGACCGGGTAGTAAAGTGCTTTAACTTTTATAGTTGTTTGTTCGGAGGATAATACGCCCTTACCGGGAGCAATCCGGGGTTACCCCGGTGACCGCTGAGTGAGCTCATGGCGTGTGTGTGAGGGGACAGACAGAGGAGAGGTCAGAGGTCAAGGGTGCTGAAATGGCAACAAATTCAGAGTGAAGTGAAATACCAGACTAGACAGCAGAAATCCTCTAGTCTAAACCCTCCCTAAGAAATGCATGTAAGTCTTCCTTCCTTCTCGCTCTCTCTCTCTCTCTCCTCTGCCTTTCCCCCTTTCTCTCCTCCCCCCTCCCTCCCCCTTCTCTCTCCTCTCCCCCTTATCTCTCCTCCCCCATCTCTCTCTCCTCTCCCCACTCTCTCCCCTTCTCTCTCCTCTCCTCCCCCTCTCTCCTCTCCCCCTTCTCTCTCTCTCTCCTCTCCCCCTCTCTCTCTCTCCCCCTCTCTCTCTCTCTCCTCTCCTCTCCTCCCCCCTCTCTCCCCCCTCTCTCTCTCTCTCTCCCCCCTCTCTCTCCCTCCCCTTGTTCAGAGAGATGCTACTATTATGTTGGTCAGTCAGTTTCTGATGGAAAAGTCACACTAACGCTTGGACTGTGTGTGTGTTACTGCTGTTGTGTGTTAGGGCTGTTGTGTGTTAGGGCTGTTGTGTGTTAGGGCTGTTGTGTGTTAGGGCTGTTGTGTGTTAGGGCTGTTGTGTGTTAGGGCTGTTGTGTGTTAGGGCTGTTGTGTGTTAGGGCGGTTGTGTGTTAGGGCTGTTGTGTGTTAGGGCTGTTGTGTGTTAGGGCTGTTGTGTGTTAGGGCTGTTGGGTGTTAGGGCGGTTGGGTGTTAGGGCTGTTGGGTGTTAGGGCTGTTGGGTGTTAGGGCGGTTGTGTGTTAGGGCGGTTGTGTGTTAGGGCTGTTGTGTGTTAGGGCTGTTGTGTGTTAGGGCTGTTGTGTGTTAGGGCTGTTGTGTGTTAGGGCTGTTGTGTGTTAGGGCTGTTGTGTGTTAGGGCTGTGACGATGGCGGTTACTAGCCAGAGAAATGACCGCGGTCACTGCAATAAACGTTCGAATAGCCATTTAAAAATTTATTTTTACTGATTTTCTCATCTCAAGTAAAAACAGGAAGTGTACCCATCAACATGTGCTGTGATTTGTTGATTCAACTCACGTTACAAAAAATACATTCCATTGCATGAGATTCATTTAAAGGGCGACTGCGCTTGCTGATTTGTTTTATATTTGGTTAATTAAGAAATGTTAGTGGCCGTGACTGAATTCAAACGTGAGTTGGTTTCGGAGGGGGAGGAGTTCCGGCTGTAATAAAGCCCTTGTTGTGAGGAGAAACTCATTCTGATTGGCTGATTGGCCCAGTCATGTGAAATCCATAGATTAGGGCCTAATGTATTTATTTAAATTGACTGACTTCCTAATATGAACTAACTTAGCAACATTTGAAATTGTTGCATGTTGCGTTTTATATTTTTGTTAACTATACTTTAATACACGTGAATTTGTCCCAATACTTTTGGACCCCTAAAATGGGGGGGGGGACTATGTACAAAAAGTGCTGTAATTTCTAAACCGTTTGCCCGATATGGATGGAAATACCCTTAAGTATAATTTCAAATCCGAAGTGCTAGAGTACAGAGCCAAAACAACAAATAATGTGTCACTGTCCCAATACTTTCGGAGCTCACTGGATCATGAGTTAGAAGATTATTAATATTGTGAAGTTAATATGTAAGAGCATTGAAGATAAATCACAATACGTTTAAAAAACATCTTAGCTAGCTAACTAGCAGATTAGCTTAAATGATCAACATCAATGATCAGCTCATGGCCCGCCCTCTCTTCCACCATGTCAATCATGTGTTCAGGAGGCACTGTAACTTGCTTATATTGTGTGATGAGTGAGCGTGTTGTTGCAGAAATAAGCAGGCCTATGCTACACAGGTAGTTGATGTTATTAATTATTAATCTTCTTTGAAGGGGTGGGTGCACCCTTTTAAAATTTTGAGCACCTGCCGTGTGTGTGTGTGTGTGTGTGTGTGTGTGTGTGTGTGTGTGTGTGTGTGTGTGTCCCAGCTGCCAGTGTTAGGGCTTCCATGCGTTACTGTGGTAACCCTCATAGCAGCAGCCGTCCCCATGGTTACAGACTGTGTGCCACCCACAATGGCTGCTTGTTTACAAGCCCAACCAAACCCTCCCCTCTCTCCAAACGGGGTCAGGGTCGACACCAAACCCTCCCCTCTCTCCAAACGGGGTCAGGGTCGACACCAAACCCTCCCCTCTCTCCAAACGGGGTCAGGGTCGACACCAAACCCTCCCCTCTCTCCAAACGGGGTCAGGGTCGACACCAAACCCACTTCCCTCTGTTAGTCTCTCCCTCCTCCTTGTATCCCTCCCTCCATTGAACGGGTCAAAGACCAAAATAATTTGGTTCACTGGTCTTTGATGCCACCATTCCCTCCCTCCCTCCTCCTCCCTCCCTCCTTCCATGGGCAGTGCTCGTAAACAAAGGTGGTGAAATTGGAAGGAGTGCCAGTGATGACATCAACCAAATCACGTGACAGGGATGTAAAAAAAAAAATTGCCTGGGCCTTCCTGGTTATCTCACAATGGGGTTCCGAGGGCTCCGATTGGCTGATGGGGTCTTTAGAAGCCCTCTGACGTTCTACTAACGTTCTACTAACATTGTGCCCCATCAGCGCTACTAGCTGTGACATCATTACTGTTAGCCTATTGTCACTGAGAACCCTGTCCACAATGGTGCACTAGGCACAGCATTCTGGGATAGGGTGGGTGGGTGGGTGTGAGATGACATTGCTGAGCGGTGACGACACCGAGCTGAGCTGATCATACACTCATTAGTTAGCTTTTCTCAGCCGACCCAATAACGCCCCATCTCTCTCCCCCTCGCTCCCTCAATCCACAGACCAGCATTGTGGGGCCTGACCTATATATTGAGAGAGAGAGATGCTGAGAGAAACCATTAGAGAGAGAGAGAGAGAGATGCTGAGAGAAACCATTAGAGAGAGAGAGATGCTGAGAGACACCATTAGAGAGAGCGAGATGCTGAGAGAAACCATTAGAGAGAGAGAGATGCTGAGAGAAACCATTAGAGAGAGAGAGATGCTGAGAGACACCATTAGAGAGAGCGAGATGCTGAGAGAAACCATTAGAGAGAGAGAGATGCTGAGAGAAACCATTAGAGAGAGATGCTGAGAGAAACCATTAGAGAGAGAGATGCTGAGAGAAACCATTAGAGAGAGAGAGATGCTGAGAGAAACCATTAGAGAGAGAGAGAGATGCTGAGAGAAACCATTAGAGAGAGAGATGCTGAGAGAGAGAGATGCTGAGAGAAACCATTAGAGAGAGAGAGAGATGCTGAGAGAAACCATTAGAGAGAGAGAGAGATGCTGAGAGACACCATTAGAGAGAGAGAGATGCTGAGAGAAACCATTAGAGAGAGAGAGAGATGCTGAGAGAGAGATGCTGAGAGAAACCATTAGAGAGAGAGAGATGCTGAGAGAAACCATTAGAGAGAGAGATGCTGAGAGAGAGAGATGCTGAGAGAAACCATTAGAGAGAGAGAGATGCTGAGAGAAACCATTAGAGAGAGAGAGAGATGCTGAGAGACACCATTAGAGAGAGAGAGATGCTGAGAGAAACCATTAGAGAGAGAGAGATGCTGAGAGAGAGATGCTGAGAGAAACCATTAGAGAGAGAGAGATGCTGAGAGAAACCATTAGAGAGAGAGATGCTGAGAGAGAGAGATGCTGAGAGAAACCATTAGAGAGAGAGATGGATCAAAAGACACAACCTTCCCTTAGAACAGGCTTGGAACCTCTAACCCTGGCAACCTCCCCTTAGAACAGGCTTGGAACCTCTAACCCTGGCAACCTCCCCTTAGAACAGGCTTGGAACCTATAACCCTGGCAACCTCCCCTTAGAACAGGCTTGGAACCTCTAACCCTGGCAACCTCCCCTTAGAACAAGCTTGGAACCTATAACCCTGGCAACCTCCCCTTAGAACAGGCTTGGAACCTATAACCCTGGCAACCTCCCCTTAGAACAGGCTTGGAACCTCTAACCCTGGCAACCTCCCCCTTAGAACAGGCTTGGAACCTATAACCCTGGCAACCTCCCCTTAGAACAGGCTTGGAACCTCTAACCCTGGCAACCTCCCCTTAGAACAGGCTTGGAACCTCTAACCCTGGCAACCTCCCCTTAGAACAGGCTTGGAACCTCTAACCCTGGCAACCTTCCCTTAGAACAGGCTTGGAACCTCTAACCCTGGCAACCTCCCCTTAGAACAGGCTTGGAACCTATAACCCTGGCAACCTCCCCTTAGAACAGGCTTGGAACCTCTAACCCTGGCAACCTCCCCTTAGAACAGGCTTGGAACCTATAACCCTGGCAACCTCCCCTTAGAACAGGCTTGGAACCTATAACCCTGGCAACCTCCCCTTAGAACAGGCTTGGAACCTCCTAACCCTGGCAACCTCCCCCTTAGAACAGGCTTGGAACCTATAACCCTGGCAACCTCCCCTTAGAACAGGCTTGGAACCTATAACCCTGGCAACCTCCCCTTAGAACAAGCTTGGAACCTCTAACCCTGGCAACTTGACTGGTAAACGTCACGTTTTTGAAAATGGCCTTTGTGGCATCGATGTGCGTCAGTAATATTTATTCTAGTGTCAGAATGTACTACAACGTGTAAATAGGATGAAGTCAGTCTCGTCCGAAACGGAGATTTTCCAGATGATAGATTAAATAGTATGTTACAGAATGAAGGGTACCGTAACAGTTTGAGGTCACAGAATGAAGGGTACCGTAACAGTTTGAGGTCACAGAATGAAGGGTACCGTAACAGTTTGAGGTCACAGAATGAAGGGTACCGTAACAGTTTGAGGTTACAGGAATGAAGGGTACCGTAACAGTTTGAGGTCACAGAATGAAGGGTACCGTAACAGTTTGAGGTCACAGAATGAAGGGTACCGTAACAGTTTGAGGTTACAGAATGAAGGGTACCGTAACAGTTTGAGGTCACAGAATGAAGGGTACCGTAACAGTTTGAGGTTACAGAATGAAGGGTACCGTAACAGTTTGAGGTTACAGAATGAAGGGTACCGTAACAGTTTGAGGTCACAGAATGAAGGGTACCGTAACAGTTTGAGGTTACAGAATGAAGGGTACCGTAACAGCTCTATATATGTTTGAGTCGTGCCCTCAGCTGGCAGCACCAGTAATCATCAATTCAGAGCTGCATACGACCCCATCATAATGCCATGTTCAATTTGGTTTGACATTCGATATCCATATGGGGCTCCTTAGGGACCCATCAGTAAATTACACAATGTACACTGAGCAAAAACATTAAACGCAAAAATATTTCGTAGATTTTACTGAGTTACAGTTCATATAAAGAAGTCAGTCAATTGAAATAAAGTCATTAGGTCCTAATCTATGGGTTTCACATGACTTGGAATAAAGATATTAATCTGTTGGTCACAGACACCTTAAAAAGGTAGAGGGCGTGGATCAGAAGACCAGTCAGTATCTGGAGTGACCAACATTTGCCTCATGCAGCGCGACACATCTCCTTCACATAGAGTTGATCAGGCTGTTGATTGTGGCCTGTGGAATGTTGTCCCACTCCTCTTCAATGGCTGTGCGACGTTGCTGGATATTGGCGGGAACTGGAACACGCTGTCGTACATGTCAATCGGAGCATCCCAAACATGCTCAATGGGTGACATGTCTGGTGAGTATGCAGGCCATGGAAGAACTGGGACATTTTCAGCTTCCAGGAATTGTGTACAGATCCTTGCGACATGGGGCCGTGCATTATCATGCTGAAACGTGAGGTGATGGCGGTGGATGAATGGCACGACAATGGGCCTCAGTATCTCATCACGGTTTCTCTGTGCATTCAAATTGCCATCGATAAAATTGAATTGTGTTCGTTGTCCGTAGCTGATGCCTGACCATACCATAACCCCACCGCCACCATGGGGCACTCTGTTCACAACGTTGACATCAGCAAACCGCTCGCCCACACGACTTCATACACGCTGTCTGCCATCTGCCCGGTACAGTTGAAACCGGGATTAATCCGTGAAGAGCACACTTCTCCAGCGTGCCAGTGGCCATCGAAGGTGATCATTTGCCCATTTGAAGTCGGTTACGACGCCGAACTGCAGTCAGGTCAAGACCCTGGTGAGGACGACGAGCACGCAGATGAGCTTCCCTGAGACGGTTTCTGACAGTTTGTGCAGAAATTATTTGGTTTGTGCAAACCCACAGTTTCATCAGCTGTCCGGGTGGCTGGTCTCAGACGATCCCGCGGGTGAAGAAGCCGGAAGAGGAGGAATAGGAAGTGGGTACAGAGCTGTAGAGAGAGACTGCAGCGCTATAGGCTGTAGAGATCACGCTGTTTAATCAGCTTCTTGATATGCCACACCTGTCAGGTGGATGGATTATCTTGACAATGGATAAAATAATCACCCAGTGTAGCAGGTAGTTGGTATTATTAGGGTCGACGTTTGCTGAAGGGTTCACACTGAGCTCAGAGATGTTGCATAAGACTGCACACAGACACACAGACACACACACACACACACACACACACCAACCCTCGGGCCGGGCCTGTGAAACTGGATGGCTGCGTTCCACCTATCCCTTGTGTGAGGAGGCACATCACCAGCGGTAGACTCACTTCCTGACTATGAATAATAAGTAAATGGATGAAGCGTGTGTCTGTGTTCAGTGTGTCGGTGTGTGTGTCAGTGTGTCTGTGTTCAGTGTGTCGGTGTGTGTGTCTGTGTGTCTGTGTGTCTGTGTTCAGTGTGTCGGTCTGTGTGTCTGTGTGTCTGTGTTCAGTGTGTCGGTGTGTGTCTGTGTGTCTGTGTTCAGTGTGTGTGTCTGTGTGTCTGTGTTCAGTGTGTCGGTCTGTGTGTCTTTGTTCAGTGTGTCGGTGTGTGTCTGTGTTCGGTGTGTCTGTGTTCAGTGTGTCGGTCTGTGTGTCTGTGTTCAGTGTGTCGGTGTGTGTGTCTGTGTTCAGTGTGTCGGTCTGTGTGTCTGTGTTCAGTGTGTCGGTGTGTGTGTCTGTCTGTGTCTGTGTTCAGTGTGTCGGTGTGTGTTCAGTGTGTCGGTGTGTAAAGGGAATCATGAGGCTGCTACTGAAATATTAAAGGGGCAGTGCAGTTAAAGTCATCTTACTGTTTTTTAAAATATTTTGTATATAACTACAGTGCATTGTTACGTTACAGCCTTATTCTAAAATGGATTAAATAAAGTTTTTCCCTCATCAATCTACACACAGTAACCCATAATGACATGGTGAAAACAGGTTTTTAGAAATGTTTGCAAATGTATAAAAAACAGAAATACCTTATTTACTATTCAGACCCTTTGCTATGAGACTTGAAATTGAGCTCAGGTGCATCCTGTTTCCATTGATCATCCTTAAGATGTTTCTACAACTTGATTGGAGTCCACCTGTGGTAAATTCAATTGATTGGACATGATTTGGAAAGGCACACACCTGTCTATATAAGGTCCCACAGTTGACAGTGCATGTCAGAGCAAAAACCAAGCCATGAGTTCGAAGGAATTGTCTGTAGAGCTCAGAGACAGGATTGTGTCGAGGCACAATATCTGCATCATTGAAGGTCCCCAAGAACACAGTGGCCTCCATCGTTCTTAAGTGGAAGAAGTTTAGAACCACCAAGACTCTTCCTAGAGCTGGCCGCCCGGCCGAACTGAGCAATCGGGGGAGAAGGGCCTTGGTCAGGGAGGTGACCAAGAACCCGATGGTCACTCTGACAGAGCTCCAGGGTTCCTCTGTGAAGATGGGAGAACCTTCCAGAAGGACAACCATCTCTGCAGCACTCCACCAGTCAGGCCTTTATGGTAGAGTGGCCAGATGGAAGCCACTCCTCAGTAAAAGGCACATGACAGCCCGTTTGGAGTTTGCCAAAAGGCACCTAAAGGACTCCGACCATGAGAAACAAGATTCTCTGGTCTGATGAAACCAAGATTGAACTCTTTGGGCTGAATGCCAAGCGTCACGTCTGGAGGAAACCTGGCACCGTCCGTACGGTGATGCATGGTGGTGGCATCATCATGCTGTGGGGATGTTTTTCATGTCCTTGAGTGGCCCAGCCAGAGCCTGGACATGAACCCAATCGAACATCTCTGGAGAGACCTGAAAATAGCTGTGCAGCGACGCTCCCCATCCAACCTGACAGAGCTTGAGAGGATCTGCAGAGAAGAATGGGAGAAACTCCCCAAATACAGGTGTGCCAAGCTTGTAGCGTCATACCCGAGAAGACTCGGTGGTGTAATCACTGCCAAAGGTGCTTCAACAAAGTACTGAGTAAAGGTTCTGAATATTTATGTAAATGTATTTATTTATTTGTTTTTAAATATCTTAAAACCTGTTTTTCCTGTGTCATTATGGGGTATTGTGTGTAGATTGATTTAAAAAAAACAATTTAATCAATTTTAGAATAAGGCTGTAATGTAACAAAATGTGGAAAAAGTCAAGGGGTCTGAATACTTTCCGAATGCACTGTATATTAAAATGTATATCGACACACCCACATCAGACTGAGCATTTCAATGGCAAGAGGAGGCTCAGGGAAATAAATGATAAAAAATGTATTTGGTCTTATGTGTTCTCTGGTTGTTTTCTGGTTGTTTTCTGGTTGTTTTCTGGTTGTTTTCTGGTTGTTCTCTGGTTGTTCTCTCAGGGCATTCTGGTATTAATAGAAAACAAGGACTTGAAAAGAGAACATTCGATTCGAAGTTGCTTGTGGTTTGAAAGGTTCCCAGAGCTCAGCTGATTGAGGTTAATGTAGTCTAGACCTGCCATTCATGATAATATCAACGACAACTTGTTTGTGAAATCAAAGAGCGAGAACTAGAAGTGTGTCGCAGACTAAAACACTGAAATATTGTTCTTAGATATTGATTTTGATGTATTTTTAGATACAGTATTTCTTGGGGTAGGGAAAAACTGAACAAAATGTAGAAGGTTTTTGCAGTTATCCAAACTTTGTTGGTTGTTTACAGTGGAAACAACCACCCTGTAGCCCGCAGTCTGATACCTAA
>NW_025534100.1:175000-207500 GCF_020615455.1 Coregonus clupeaformis | reverse complement strand
TTGGCTAGCCACAGCAGTCAACTAGCTAGCTAGGTAGCTGTTTAGCTTTCTAGCACATTCACTCATTTGTAAACAATGAACAAGCTAGTTAGCTACCACATGTTCTTGTCAAACTGTCAGCAGAGTAGCTAGCAAGCAACAAGATACGACAAATAAGTCTAAAAACCACTGGAGGGCAAATAAATCAGATTTAACCATTCAGACAGAAGTCACATGGCCAGGAATCAGATTTGTATCAGACTTCAAACCACCTACGAAGGTGGTTTGAAAAGTGACTTGAAATATCAGATTCCGTGTGCTTTTTATCTATTAGACTGCAGGACAAAGAACAGATTCAAATCAAACCTGCAAACAAGTAAGATTTGAGTCACTTCAAACTGCCTACGTGAACAAGGCTGAACACACACATATTGGATGAGTTTGTTTGGAGAGGAATGCATTCTGTTTGATCAGAGTACTTTCCAGTTTGTGTTGACTGCATCAATACCCTGTAGCATCCGTTAGCTGTCTCTGCTGCCACAACACACACACACACAGGGAAAGAGATATGAGGGTGATATGTCTCTCCCAAGAATCTATCCAAATGTGTGGTGTGTGCGCACGACACATGGGTTTGTGAGTCGACATCTTTGATGCAGGTTCAGAGTGTTGAGATCAAACACCTGTTTTGCCCTCCTTGACCAATCAAAGCATTTTTGCTATGTAAGCAGCCATCTTGAGGTCTGTCCAAAACCCCTCTCTCTCCTCCTCTCTCCCCACCTCTTTCTCTCCACTTCTCTCCAACTCTCTCGCCCTCTCTCTCTCTCTCTCTCCAACTCTCTCGCCCTCTCTCTCTCTCCTCCTCTCACTCTCTCTCCCTCTCTCTCCTCTCGTCACGTCTTTCCCCCCTCTCTCAGCTGTAATCCTACAGAAGTATGAAATGGCCAATCTCCTCTGTAATCGTACTATTAGCCAATCTGCAGTCTTTCTTATGTTGACTGGATTAAACTGTGGCTCGGTTTCCTGGTACAGAGGAAGTACCTGCTGTATAATTGCAAGGAGACCCAGCTGAGGTATTGTGGGGGAAATCACTGTTATTAAAACTGAAGAGGTTATGTAAGACTGAGAGAGAGAGAGAAAGGGGTTTAGAGAGAAGGATTCTAGAACTCTCATTCAGGGTTTAGAGAGAAGGATTCTAGAACTCTCATTCAGGGTTTAGAGAGAAGGATTCTAGAACTCTCATTCAGGGTTTAGAGAGAAGGATTCTAGAACTCTCATTCAGGGTTTAGAGAGAGGATTCTAGAACTCTCATTCAGGGTTTAGAGAGAAGGATTCTAGAACTCTCATTCAGGGTTTAGAGAGAAGGATTCTAGAACTCTCATTCAGGGTTTAGAGAGAAGGATTCTAGAACTCTCATTCAGGGTTTAGAGAGAAGGATTCTAGAACTCTCATTCAGGGTTTAGAGAGAAGGATTCTAGAACTCTCATGCTGGTTTTAGAGAGAAGGATTCTAGAACTCATCCATCCTGACTCTGTCTGTTCCAGGTCCAACCAGGACATAATAGAGGACATTCGCTATGGCAACAGTCAGTCATACGGGGCGGAGCTTCTAAAAGAGCTGCTTAAACTACTACCAGAGACCGAAGAGGTGAGACTCATTCACGCGCACACACACACACACACACACACACACACTATGTTGATTCTATGTCCCTGTCTCATTCCTCTCAGGTGAAGAAACTTAAAGCGTTCCGAGGCGACCCCTCTAAACTCTCACTGGTCGATTCCTTCATGTTCCTGCTAACCCAAGTGCCCAGGTGAGAGGTCATGGCATTTAGTGACCTGACCCTAGCCCCAGACTGGACCCTACCTTGTGGTCGAATGACATGCCATTCAGTATTGAACTGTTATGTAAAAGGCAACCGCGTGTGTGTGTGTGTGTGTATAGTTTTGAGGTGCGTATCGAGGCCATGGTACTTAGAGAAGAGTTTCCCCCAGCCTGTGAGATCATGAGTCGTGACATCGATGTCCTACGAACCGCCACCAAAGGTAAGGTCTCTCTCCGTCTCTCTGCCATCCTGTAACACTTTATTTAAATGAAGGGCTTTTTAGTTTTTTTCCCTGGTAGAGTTTCAGTGATATTAACAGTATCTCTCTGTAGAGCTCCTAGACTGTGAGGAGTATTAACAGTATCTCTCTCTGTATCTCTCTGTAGAGCTCCTAGACTGTGAGGAGTATTAACAGTATCTCTCTCTGTATCTCTCTGTAGAGCTCCTAGACTGTGAGGAGTATTAACAGTATCTCTCTCTGTATCTCTCTGTAGAGCTCCTAGACTGTGAGGAGTATTAACAGTATCTCTCTGTATCTCTCTGTAGAGCTGCTAGACTGTGAGGAGTATTAACAGTATCTCTCTCTGTATCTCTCTGTAGAGCTCCTAGACTGTGAGGAGTATTAACAGTATCTCTCTCTGTATCTCTCTGTAGAGCTCCTAGACTGTGAGGAGTATTAACAGTATCTCTCTCTGTATCTCTCTGTAGAGCTCCTCCTAGACTGTGAGGAGTATTAACAGTATCTCTCTCTGTATCTCTCTGTAGAGCTCCTAGACTGTGAGGAGTATTAACAGTATCTCTCTCTGTATCTCTCTGTAGAGCTGCTAGACTGTGAGGAGTATTAACAGTATCTCTCTCTGTATCTCTCTGTAGAGCTGCTAGACTGTGAGGAGTATTAACAGTATCTCTCTCTGTATCTCTCTGTAGAGCTCCTAGACTGTGCGGAATATTAACAGTATCTCTCTCTGTATCTCTCTGTAGAGCTCCTAGACTGTGAGGAGTATTAACAGTATCTCTCTCTGTATCTCTCTGTAGAGCTCCTCCTAGACTGTGAGGAGTATTAACAGTATCTCTCTCTGTATCTCTCTGTAGAGCTGCTAGACTGTGAGGAGTATTAACAGTATCTCTCTCTGTATCTCTCTGTAGAGCTCCTAGACTGTGAGGAGTATTAACAGTATCTCTCTCTGTATCTCTCTGTAGAGCTCCTAGACTGTGAGGAGTATTAACAGTATCTCTCTCTGTAGAGCTCCTAGACTGTGAGGAGTATTAACAGTATCTCTCTCTGTATCTCTCTGTAGAGCTCCTAGACTGTGAGGAGTATTAACAGTATCTCTCTGTAGAGCTGCTAGACTGTGAGGAGTATTAACAGTATCTCTCTGTAGAGCTCCTAGACTGTGAGCAGTATTAACAGTATCTCTCTCTGTATCTCTCTGTAGAGCTCCTAGACTGTGAGGAGTATTAACAGTATCTCTCTGTAGAGCTCCTAGACTGTGAGGAGTATTAACAGTATCTCTCTCTGTATCTCTCTGTAGAGCTGCTAGACTGTGAGGAGTATTAACAGTATCTCTCTCTGTATCTCTCTGTAGAGCTCCTAGACTGTGAGGAGTATTAACAGTATCTCTCTCTGTATCTCTCTGTAGAGCTCCTCCTAGACTGTGAGGAGTATTAACAGTATCTCTCTCTGTATCTCTCTGTAGAGCTCCTAGACTGTGAGGAGTATTAACAGTATCTCTCTCTGTATCTCTCTGTAGAGCTCCTAGACTGTGAGGAGTATTAACAGTATCTCTCTGTAGAGCTGCTAGACTGTGAGGAGTATTAACAGTATCTCTCTCTGTATCTCTCTGTAGAGCTCCTAGACTGTGAGGAGTATTAACAGTATCTCTCTCTGTATCTCTCTGTAGAGCTCCTAGACTGTGAGGAGTATTAACAGTATCTCTCTCTGTATCTCTCTGTAGAGCTCCTAGACTGTGAGGAGTATTAACAGTATCTCTCTCTGTATCTCTCTGTAGAGCTCCTAGACTGTGAGGAGTATTAACAGTATCTCTCTCTGTATCTCTCTGTAGAGCTCCTAGACTGTGAGGAGTATTAACAGTATCTCTCTCTGTATCTCTCTGTAGAGCTCCTAGACTGTGAGGAGTATTAACAGTATCTCTCTGTAGAGCTCCTAGACTGTGAGGAGTATTAACAGTATCTCTCTGTAGAGCTCCTCCTAGACTGTGAGGAGTATTAACAGTATCTCTCTCTGTATCTCTCTGTAGAGCTCCTAGACTGTGAGGAGTATTAACAGTATCTCTCTCTGTATCTCTCTGTAGAGCTCCTAGACTGTGAGGAGTATTAACAGTATCTCTCTGTAGAGCTCCTAGACTGTGAGGAGTATTAACAGTATCTCTCTCTGTATCTCTCTGTAGAGCTCCTAGACTGTGAGCAGTATTAACAGTATCTCTCTCTGTATCTCTCTGTAGAGCTCCTAGACTGTGAGGAGTATTAACAGTATCTCTCTCTGTATCTCTCTGTAGAGCTCCTAGACTGTGAGGAGTATTAACAGTATCTCTCTGTAGAGCTCCTAGACTGTGAGGAGTATTAACAGTATCTCTCTGTAGAGCTCCTAGACTGTGAGGAGTATTAACAGTATCTCTCTGTAGAGCTCCTAGACTGTGAGCAGTATTAACAGTATCTCTCTCTGTATCTCTCTGTAGAGCTGCTAGACTGTGAGGAGCTTCACGCCATCCTTCACCTGGTGCTACAGGCCGGAAACATCCTCAACGCTGTGAGTGAGTCTCCACCAGGGGACTAGGGCCTGTCAGTCTAAGTGTTGACTGACTGATTGATTTAATTTATTGATTGTGTCTCTGTCTACAGGGGGGCTATGCTGGTAATGCTGTGGGTTTCAAGCTGTCCTCTCTCCTGTCTCTGGCTGATACCAAGGCCAACAAACCTGGCATGAACCTGCTTCACTTTGTAGCTCTGGTGAGGAGAGGTGTCTGTCTGTCTGTCTGTCTGTCTGTCTGTCTGTCTGTCTGTCTGTCTGTCTCTGTGTCTGACTCTGACTGTCTGTCTGTCTGTCTGTCTGTCTGTCTGTCTGTGTGTCTCTGTCTGTCTCTGTGTCTGTCTCTGTGTCTGTCTCTGTGTCTGTCTGTCTGTCTCTGTGTCTGTCTGTCTGTCTCTGTCTGATGAACATCTTTCTGGTCCTCTTAGGAAGCACAGAAGAAGGATGATAAACTTCTAGAGTTTTCTGGCAAACTTCAGCACGTCCATATAGCAGCACGGTGAGACACAGGCTGGGCTCTGGTCAGTAGCACTGCACTATATCTACTGTAGGACTCTGGTCAGTAGTACTGCACTATATCTACTGTAGGGCTCTGGTCAGTAGCACTGCACTATATCTACTGTAGGACTCTGGTCAGTAGCACTGCACTATATCTACTGTAGGACTCTGGTCAGTAGCACTGCACTATATCTACTGTAGGACTCTGGTCAGTAGTACTGCACTATATCTACTGTAGGACTCTGGTCAGTAGTACTGCACTATATCTACTGTAGGGCTCTGGTCAGTAGTACTGCACTATATCTACTGTAGGACTCTGGTCAGTAGCACTGCACTATATCTACTGTAGGACTCTGGTCAGTAGTACTGCACTATATCTACTGTAGGACTCTGGTCAGTAGTACTGCACTATATCTACTGTAGGACTCTGGTCAGTAGCACTGCACTATATCTACTGTAGGACTCTGGTCAGTATAGGGACTATATCTACTGTAGGACTCTGGTCAGTATAGGGACTATATCTACTGTAGGACTCTGGTCAGTAGTACTGCACTATATCTACTGTAGGACTCTGGTCAGTAGCACTGCACTATATCTACTGTAGGACTCTGGTCAGTAGCACTGCACTATATCTACTGTAGGACTCTGGTCAGTAGTACTGCACTATATCTACTGTAGGACTCTGGTCAGTATAGGGACTATATCTACTGTAGGACTCTGGTCAGTATAGGGACTATATCTACTGTAGGACTCTGGTCAGTAGTACTGCACTATATCTACTGTAGGACTCTGGTCAGTAGCACTGCACTATATCTACTGTAGGACTCTGGTCAGTAGCACTGCACTATATCTACTGTAGGACTCTGGTCAGTAGTACTGCACTATATCTACTGTAGGACTCTGGTCAGTAGTACTGCACTATATCTACTGTAGGACTCTGGTCAGTAGCACTGCACTATATCTACTGTAGGACTCTGGTCAGTATAGGGACTATATCTACTGTAGGACTCTGGTCAGTAGTACTGCACTATATCTACTGTAGGACTCTGGTCAGTAGCACTGCACTATATCTACTGTAGGACTCTGGTCAGTAGTACTGCACTATATCTACTGTAGGACTCTGGTCAGTAGTACTGCACTATATCTACTGTAGGACTCTGGTCAGTAGCACTGCACTATATCTACTGTAGGACTCTGGTCAGTATAGGGACTATATCTACTGTAGGACTCTGGTCAGTATAGGGACTATATCTACTGTAGGGCTCTGGTCAGTAGTACTGCACTATATCTACTGTAGGACTCTGGTCAGTAGTACTGCACTATATCTACTGTAGGACTCTGGTCAGTAGTACTGCACTATATCTACTGTAGGACTCTGGTCAGTAGTACTGCACTATATCTACTGTAGGACTCTGGTCAGTATAGGGACTATATCTACTGTAGGACTCTGGTCAGTAGTACTGCACTATATCTACTGTAGGGCTCTGGTCAGTAGTACTGCACTATATCTACTGTAGGACTCTGGTCAGTAGTACTGCACTATATCTACTGTAGGACTCTGGTCAGTAGTACTGCACTATATCTACTGTAGGACTCTGGTCAGTAGTACTGCACTATATCTACTGTAGGACTCTGGTCAGTATAGGGACTATATCTACTGTAGGGCTCTGGTCAGTAGTACTGCACTATATCTACTGTAGGACTCTGGTCAGTATAGGGACTATATCTACTGTAGGACTCTGGTCAGTAGTACTGCACTATATCTACTGTAGGACTCTGGTCAGTAGTACTGCACTATATCTACTGTAGGACTCTGGTCAGTATAGGGACTATATCTACTGTAGGGCTCTGGTCAGTAGTACTGCACTATATCTACTGTAGGACTCTGGTCAGTAGTACTGCACTATATCTACTGTAGGACTCTGGTCAGTATAGGGACTATATCTACTGTAGGGCTCTGGTCAGTAGTACTGCACTATATCTACTGTAGGACTCTGGTCAGTAGTACTGCACTATATCTACTGTAGGACTCTGGTCAGTATAGGGACTATATCTACTGTAGGACTCTGGTCAGTATAGGGACTATATCTACTGTAGGGCTCTGGTCAGTAGTACTGCACTATATCTACTGTAGGACTCTGGTCAGTAGTACTGCACTATATCTACTGTAGGACTCTGGTCAGTAGTACTGCACTATATCTACTGTAGGACTCTGGTCAGTAGTACTGCACTATATCTACTGTAGGACTCTGGTCAGTAGTACTGCACTATATCTACTGTAGGACTCTGGTCAGTATAGGGACTATATCTACTGTAGGGCTCTGGTCAGTAGTACTGCACTATATCTACTGTAGGACTCTGGTCAGTATAGGGACTATATCTACTGTAGGGCTCTGGTCAGTAGTACTGGACTATATCTACTGTAGGACTCTGGTCAGTAGTACTGCACTATATCTACTGTAGGACTCTGGTCAGTAGTACTGCACTATATCTACTGTAGGACTCTGGTCAGTAGTACTGCACTATATCTACTGTAGGACTCTGGTCAGTATAGGGACTATATCTACTGTAGGGCTCTGGTCAGTAGCACTGCACTATATCTACTGTAGGGCTCTGGTCAGTAGTACTGCACTATATCTACTGTAGGGCTCTGGTCAGTAGTACTGGACTATATCTACTGTAGGACTCTGGTCAGTAGTACTGCACTATATCTACTGTAGGACTCTGGTCAGTATAGGGACTATATCTACTGTAGGACTCTGGTCAGTAGTACTGCACTATATCTACTGTAGGACTCTGGTCAGTATAGGGACTATATCTACTGTAGGACTCTGGTCAGTATAGGGACTATATATACTGTAGGACTCTGGTCAGTATAGGGACTATATCTACTGTAGGACTCTGGTCAGTATAGGGACTATATCTACTGTAGGGCTCTGGTCAGTAGTACTGCACTATATCTACTGTAGGGCTCTGGTCAGTAGTACTGCACTATATCTACTGTAGGGCTCTGGTCAGTAGTACTGCACTATATCTACTGTAGGGCTCTGGTCAGTAGTACTGCACTATATCTACTGTAGGACTCTGGTCAGTATAGGGACTATATCTACTGTAGGACTCTGGTCAGTAGTACTGGACTATATCTACTGTAGGACTCTGGTCAGTATAGGGACTATATCTACTGTAGGACTCTGGTCAGTAGTACTGGACTATATCTACTGTAGGACTCTGGTCAGTATAGGGACTATATCTACTGTAGGACTCTGGTCAGTAGTACTGGACTATATCTACTGTAGGACTCTGGTCAGTATAGGGACTATATCTACTGTAGGACTCTGGTCAGTATAGGGACTATATCTACTGTAGGGCTCTGGTCAGTAGTACTGCACTATATCTACTGTAGGACTCTGGTCAGTATAGGGACTATATCTACTGTAGGACTCTGGTCAGTAGTACTGCACTATATCTACTGTAGGACTCTGGTCAGTATAGGGACTATATCTACTGTAGGACTCTGGTCAGTAGTACTGCACTATATCTACTGTAGGGCTCTGGTCAGTATAGGGACTATATCTACTGTAGGACTCTGGTCAGTAGTACTGCACTATATCTACTGTAGGACTCTGGTCAGTATAGGGACTATATCTACTGTAGGGCTCTGGTCAGTAGTACTGGACTATATCTACTGTAGGACTCTGGTCAGTATAGGGACTATATCTACTGTAGGACTCTGGTCAGTATAGGGACTATATCTACTGTAGGGCTCTGGTCAGTAGTACTGGACTATATCTACTGTAGGACTCTGGTCAGTATAGGGACTATATCTACTGTAGGACTCTGGTCAGTAGTACTGGACTATATCTACTGTAGGACTCTGGTCAGTAGTACTGCACTATATCTACTGTAGGGCTCTGGTCAGTATAGGGACTATATCTACTGTAGGACTCTGGTCAGTAGTACTGCACTATATCTACTGTAGGACTCTGGTCAGTATAGGGACTATATCTACTGTAGGGCTCTGGTCAGTAGTACTGGACTATATCTACTGTAGGACTCTGGTCAGTATAGGGACTATATCTACTGTAGGACTCTGGTCAGTATAGGGACTATATCTACTGTAGGGCTCTGGTCAGTAGTACTGGACTATATCTACTGTAGGGCTCTGGTCAGTATAGGGACTATATCTACTGTAGGACTCTGGTCAGTAGTACTGCACTATATCTACTGTAGGACTCTGGTCAGTATAGGGACTATATCTACTGTAGGACTCTGGTCAGTATAGGGACTATATCTACTGTAGGACTCTGGTCAGTATAGGGACTATATCTACTGTAGGACTCTGGACAGTATAGGGACTATATCTACTGTAGGACTCTGGTCAGTATAGGGACTATATCTACTGTAGGACTCTGGTCAGTATAGGGACTATATCTACTGTAGGACTCTGGTCAGTATAGGGACTATATCTACTGTAGGACTCTGGTCAGTATAGGGAATAGGGTGCTGTTTCGGAAGGACCCACAGCTGATCTGACTTCAGTAATCATCATCACGTAGTGACTCACTGCTACCATGAACACTCTTTGACCTGTGACCTTTAACCCTTTCCCTCCAGGATATCCGTGGAGAACCTGGATGCAGAGTTCCAGTCGCTGTCGTCTCGCACGCGCTCAGTAGAGGAGAGCATCCAGGGAGAGACGGAGCTGCTGCAGCAGCTGGACCACTTCCTACAGGTCAGAGGTCAGACACAGAGAGGTCAGACACACAGAGAGAGAGGTCGGACACACAGAGAGAGGTCGGACACACAGAGAGAGAGGTCGGACACACAGAGAGAGAGGTCGGACACACAGAGAGAGGTCGGACACACAGAGAGAGAGGTCGGACACACAGAGAGAGAGGTCGGACACACAGAGAGAGAGGTCGGACACACAGAGAGAGAGTCGGACACACAGAGAGAGGTCGGACACACAGAGAGAGAGGTCGGACACACAGAGAGAGAGGTCGGACACACAGAGAGAGGTCGGACACACAGAGAGAGAGGTCGGACACACAGAGAGAGAGGTCGGACACACAGAGAGAGAGGTCGGACACACAGAGAGAGAGGTGGGACACACAGAGCGAGAGGTGGGACACACAGAGAGAGGTGTCGGACACACAGAGAGAGGTGTCGGACACACAGAGAGAGAGGTCGGACACACAGAGAGAGAGGTCGGACACACAGAGAGAGAGGTCGGACACACAGAGAGAGAGGTGTCGGACACACAGAGAGAGAGGTGTCGGACACACAGAGAGAGAGGTGTCGGACACACAGAGAGAGAGGTCGGACACACAGAGAGAGGTCGGACACACAGAGAGAGGTCGGACACACAGAGAGAGGTCGGACACACAGAGAGAGAGGTCGGACACACAGAGAGAGGTCGGACACACAGAGAGAGGTCGGACACACAGAGAGAGAGGTCGGACACACAGAGAGAGGTCGGACACACAGAGAGAGAGGTCGGACACACAGAGAGAGAGGTCGGACACACAGAGAGAGGTCGGACACACAGAGAGAGGTCGGACACACAGAGAGAGAGGTCGGACACACAGAGAGAGATGTCGGACACACAGAGAGAGAGGTCGGACACACAGAGAGAGAGGTCGGACACACAGAGAGAGAGGTCGGACACACAGAGAGAGGTCGGACACACAGAGAGAGGTGTCGGACACACAGAGAGAGGGGTCGGACACACAGAGAGAGGTGCGGACACACAGAGAGAGAGGTCGGACACACAGAGAGAGGTCGGACACACAGAGAGAGAGGTCGGACACACAGAGAGAGGTCGGACACACAGAGAGAGAGGTCGGACACACAGAGAGAGAGGTCGGACACACAGAGAGAGAGGTCGGACACACAGAGAGAGAGGTCGGACACACAGAGAGAGAGGTCGGACACACAGAGAGAGGTCGGACACACAGAGAGAGAGGTCGGACACACAGAGAGAGAGGTCGGACACACAGAGAGAGAGGTCGGACACACAGAGAGAGAGGTCGGACACACAGAGCGAGAGGTCGGACACACAGAGAGAGGTGTCGGACACACAGAGAGAGAGGTCGGACACACAGAGAGAGGTGTCGGACACACAGAGAGAGAGGTCGGACACACACACACACTGCAGTAACACACATAGTATGCACACACATCACAAATTCATATCCTCCATGGAATGTATTTTACCAAGTGTCTGTACGAGTATAGTAGTGTGTGTGGGTCGCGACATGTAGTGTGTGTATTGTGTGTAGTAACGATTGTATGTCCTCTCCCCTCTCCCCTCTCCCCTCTCCCCTCTCTCCTCTCTCCTCTCCTCTCCCTCTCCCCTCTCTCCTCTCTCCTCTCCTCTCCTCTCCCCTCTCCCCTCTCCCCTCCCCCTCTCCCCTCTCCCCTCTCCCCTCTCCCCTCTCCCCTCTCTCCTCTCTCCTCTCTCCCCTCTTCCTCTCCTCTCTCCTCTCTCCTCTCTCCCAGAGTTCGACAGCAGCCCTGGTTGAGTTGCGAAGGCGGAGACAGGAGTTAACAAAAGAAGGGAACATTCTGATCGACTTCTTCTGTGAAGACAAAGAGTCCTTCAGACTGGACGAGTGTTTCAAAGTGTTCCAAGACTTCTGCCTCAAGTTCCAGAAAGCTGTCAAGGTACTAGAACGCCGTCCTGTTAGACTAGAAGACTAAACCACGCTGGAGTTCAAGGTTACCTTATTGTGAATATACCAACAAGCTGTTACAGTTGAGTAATGTTGAAGCACAACCTTTGGACTCTGTGCTTGAGGAGGAAAATGTGTACCGCTACTTCCCCCTGGTGTTCAACAGGAGTTATTACACCTATATACACTTTTACTGTTCTCTCTCCCTCTCTACCTCTCTCTCCCTCTCTCTACCTCTCTCTCCCTCTCTCTCCCTCTCTCTACCTCTCTCTACCTCTCTACCTCTCTCTACCTCTCTCTACCTCTCTCTACCTCTCTCTACCTCTCTCTACCTCTCTCTCCCTCTCTCTCTCTACCTCTCTCTACCTCTCTCTACCTCTCTCTACCTCTCTCTCTCTCTCCCTCTCTCCCTCTCTCTCCCTCTCTCTCCCTCTCTCTCCCTCTCTCTACCTCTCTCTCCCTCCCTCTCTCTCTCTACCTCTCTCTCCCTCTCTCTCCCTCTCTCTCTCTCTCTCTACCTCTCTCTACTTCTCTCTCTCTCTCTACCTCTCTCTACCTCTCTCTACCTCTCTCTCTACCTCTCTCTACCTCTCTCTACCTCTCTCTACCTCTCTCTCTCTACCTCTCCCTCTCTACCTCTCTCCTCTCTACCTCTCTACCTCTCTATCTCTCTCTCTCTCTCTCTCTCTCTCTACCTCTCTCTCTCTCTCTCCCTCTCTCTCCCTCTCTACCTCTCTCCCTCGCTCTACCTCTCTCCCTCTCACTCCCCTCTCTCTCTCTCACTCCCCTCTCTCTCTCTACCCCTCTGTCTTCTCTAGGACAACCTGGAGCGTGAGCTAAAGGAGGTGGCTCGTCGTCGATTACGGGAGCTCGAGGAGAAACGCCACTCGTGGGCGGGCGGAGAGGAGGAGGGCGGGGTCCTCGGAATGCGCAGCAGCAGCGAGACGGACATAGAGGTGGCCCTTTCCCAGGAGGAGGGGCTTATCGAGCTTCTCAATTCCCGCCCATGCTCGCCGCACAGCCCCCAGAATGCACTGGGGCGTTCCGGAAGTGTCCGCCGTTCTCGCGGCTCTGCATCTGCCGCGGCTGACCGTCAGCTGACCAACCTGCTAACCCTAGGCATCACCTCTGACCTTCAGGTCGTGGGGGGGTCACCGAATCCCGGGCGCCGACTATGGAGGGGGGCCGAGCAGCGGGATTCCTCCCCCATGAGGTCACCTGAAACTGGGCTGAGGAGTCCCAACATCTCCCCTCTGACCAGAACCCAGCTCCAGACCCATGGA
Source organism: Coregonus clupeaformis (assembly GCF_020615455.1). Taxonomy (NCBI): domain Eukaryota; kingdom Metazoa; phylum Chordata; class Actinopteri; order Salmoniformes; family Salmonidae; genus Coregonus; species Coregonus clupeaformis. The sequence continues at coordinate 194,471 of NW_025534100.1, read as the reverse complement.
CCAACTCAACCCCAGAACCAGCACCCTCAGGTAGACTGGCCTGGTCCACACTCCCCCTCCTCTATAGCCACCTCCATAGGACCGAGGCACAGTCACCATAAACCTGACGTCAACTCAAATCACAGCCCTCAGACAGCAACCGTTGACCACAAACCTAGCACTGACCACAACCAGACCACTGACCCTGACAACAACCACAACCAGATCACTGACCCTGACCCTGACAACAACCACAACCAGCCCAGTGGTCTGACCGTGAACGTGGAACGGCACACTCTGGTTCCTAAGCTCCGAGCGTTCGACCGCGTCTTGACCCCTCACGGTCACGACCACCACCGCCACGCCGACCAGGGAGATGTCGTCACCGTCATAGACCTGGAGGAGGAGGAGATTCCTGGAGACTCTATCCTCACGGATACACAGAATAATTCCCAAGGGAGTTCTGAGGGGTGGGAACAGAGGGAGAGGAGGTCAGACTCTTCCAGAAGGAGGGAGGGAGCGGTGGATGGGAATGGAAGGGGGGAGGAGGAGGAGAGAAGGGTGGAGGAGGAGGAGGAGGAGGAGAGGGTGGAGGAGGAGGAGGAGAGAAGGGTGGAGGAGGAGGAGGAGAGAAGGGTGGAGGAGAAGGAGAGAAGGGTGGAGGAGGAGGAGGAGGAGAGAAGGGTGGAGGAGGAGGGGGGTGTGTCTCAGACAGAGACGTTGACTACAGATTATCGTACTGATCGATCTCCATCCACAGCTATTCTAGACCTTTCCTCACATACCCAGAGTGGTGATAGCCCCACACACAGTCAGGTTGATCCAACACACCAGCTTTCCGCTTCTTCTATGGCTGAGTCCCCAGCCAATAGCAAGCCTTCAGAATCTCAACCCACCAATGAGTACTCAGTGCCTGTATCCACCACTGACCAATCAGTGCCTGTTTCCACCGATGAGTCATCATCGATTCCTGGTTCCACCAATCAGCCGGCAGCAGTGTCTGCCTCTACCAATCAGCCAGCAGCAGTGTCTCCCTCCACCAATGAGCTGCCTGCGTCAGTCACCGCTGGTGCCTCTGATAGGTCAGCCCATGGTACGAACCCCAAGACCAGCCCCGTCTCTAAGACCTCCAGACCCCCCTCAACAACCACCACCAGCGGGCGAAAGACTGTCATTCGCACCCTCAACAGCTCAGAGAACCAGGGCATGAGGCGTGTGGTCCCTATCTTCAAGGCCAGTCGATGTGGCTCGATCCCGGGTAAACAGGTGGAGAAACCCCCTGGCCACCAGAGCTCTGATCCACGGACCACCACCACCTCCTCCTCTAACCTAGCCGACCGCTCTCCGAGACGGGCAGAGAGGAGCTCCGCCACACCCCGTCGCAATAGCCTCCAGGCCGAAGACCCCAAGGCCAAGTCTGTGACCACCGCGGGCGCCCGAGACCAACCCCAACCTTCCACACTCCAGAAGAAGCCGTCCTTCCGAAAGCCTCTCCGCCCCGTCGCCCCCCGACCGCCCCCGGAGGAGAAGATGTGCCGTTCCACCCTCCGAGCCCTCGCTGCCACCGGTGGGGCTGTTCCAATAGCGGGGGGAGGAGGAGGTAACAGCGGTAACAGCCTCAGTGCCCCTCCGACCCCCTCCCACCGCGGAGGGGTCTCCAACCCCACCCCCCTCCCTGGATTTGCCCGAAACACAGCCGCTTCCTCTTTCAGACGGACACTCTCCCCCTCCTCTCTCGCCCCCCCGGTGGGTACCCTCACCCCTTCTAAAACCTCCCCCCGTTCCTCCCCCGGACCCTCACCCCTCAGCCGGGCGGGGTCATTGAGACACCACAGGGTTACCCCCGCGGGCCCTCCAGGCACAGACAGCCCCATCAGGAGGACACAAAGTATCAAGGGACCCCTCCGCGCCCCTATCCTCCACCCCCTGCCCCCGCAGACCTTCCCTGACTCGCTGGCGCACCCTAAAGGCCATGCAGGGAAAAACAGCAGCAGTTTCGCTGACAAGTCCAGCCACTCCAGAGACTCCATTAAGGTACTGAAGCCCACCTGGAGATAGGGGTGGGCTTCAGCATTCCAATACTGACAACATACTTCCTCGCTTCCTTTTCCCCCGGCCTAGTTCCAATACTGACAACATACTTCCTCGCTTCCTTTTCCCCCGGCCTAGTTCCAATACCGACAACATACTTCCTCGCTTCCTTTTCCCCGGCCTAGTTCCAATACTGAAAACATACTTCCTCGCTTCCTTTTCCCCCGGCCTAGTTCCAATACTGATAACATACTTCCTCGCTTCCTTTTCGGTTCCAATACGGCTTTTCCCGGCCTAGTTCCAACACATACTTCGCTTCCTTTTCCCTGTTCCAATACTGACAACATACTTCCTCGCTTCCTTTTCCCCGGCCTAGTTCCAATACTGACAACATACTTCCTCGCTTCCTTTTCCCCGGCCTAGTTCCAATACTGACAACATACTTCCTCGCTTCCTTTTCCCCGGCCTAGTTCCAATACTGACAACATACTTCCTCGCTTCCTTTTCCCCGGCCTAGTTCCAATACTGACAACATACTTCCTCGCTTCCTTTTCCCCCGGCCTAGTTCCAATACTGACAACATACTTCCTCGCTTCCTTTTCCCCCGGCCTAGTTCCAACACTGACCACATACATCCCTTGTTCCAATACAAACTACATGCCATTTTTGCTTAAGCTTACGCCCATCTAATCCTGATCCAGATCTATACAGGGTCGAGTCTTTCAAAATATATATATAAATAGAATAATGTAAATGAAGTCTAGATTTGTATTTTTTGTGATCATTATTTAACTATCTCTACGTAATAATGATGTCATTGTATGGAAGAAACCTTTCTACATCTATAAAGAACATGGACCACGTCCCAAATGACACCCTATACACTTTATAGTGCACTCCTTTAACCAGGGCCCAGAGGGCTATAGTGCACTCCTTTAACCAGGGCCCAGAGGGCTATAGTGCACTCCTTTAACCAGGGCCCAGAGGGCTATAGTGCACTCCTTTAACCAGGGCCCAGAGGGCTATAGTGCACTCCTTTAACCAGGGCCCAGAGGGCTATAGTGTACTCCTTTAACCAGGGCCCAGAGGGCTATAGTGCACTCCTTTAACCAGGGCCCAGAGGGCTATAGTGTACTCCTTTAACCAGGGCCCAGAGGGCTATAGTGCACTCCTTTAACCAGGGCCCAGAGGGCTATAGTGCACTCCTTTAACCAGGGCCCAGAGGGCTATAGTGCACTATGAAGGGGATAGGGTGCCATTTGGAACATATCCGTGATTAAGTTTTATTATTATTATCTGGCTATGGTTTTCTGTAAAGCCTGTTCCCAGATTTGTTTGTCTTAGCCAACTCCCCTGATTTATCAATTGTCATATCCTGGGCCCGCGTTGATCAAGCCTCCATATCCTGGGCCCGCGTTGATCAAGCCTCCATATCCTGGGCCCGCATTGATCTCCTAGTACGAGCGCTGATCTAGACTCAGGTCCCCCTTGTTTATATAATCTTATTCATTGGCTGCATTAAAACAAGGCAGGTCCAATTCTGACATTTTGCCCAGTTACTGGCGAAAGATCTGATATGTCAAAAGACCAATTATGGCCAAATAGATCGGAATTGGGCTGCCTGTGTAAACGCAGCCAATAGTGATCTAAAAGGCTAAACTGATCCCAGATCAGCAGTGCTACTCTGATGCTTTATGACCACAGGCCCGGGACAGGTTGGCTGAAGCACAAACTGATCTGGGACCGACCCACAGGCCCGGGACAGGTTGGCTGAAGCACAAACTGATCTGGGACCGACCCACAGGCCCGGGACAGGTTGGCTGAAGCACAAACTGATCTGGGACCCGACCCACAGGCCCGGGACAGGTTGGCTGGAAGCACAAACTGATCTGGGACCGACCCACAGGCCCGGGACAGGTTGGCTGAAGCACAAACTGATCTGGGACCGACCCACAGGCCCGGACAGGTTGGCTGAAGCACAAACTGATCTGGGACCGACCCACAGGCCCGGGACAGGTTGGCTGAAGCACAAACTGATCTGGGACCGACCCACAGGCCCGGGACAGGTTGGCTGAAGCACAAACTGATCTGGGACCGACCCACAGGCCCGGGACAGGTTGGCTGAAGCACAAACTGATCTGGGACCGACCCACAGGCCGGGACAGGTTGGCTGAGCACAAACTGATCTGGGACCGACCCACAGCCCGGGACAGGTTGGCTGAAGCACAAACTGATCTGGGACCGACCCACAGGCCCGGGACAGGTTGGCTGAAGCACAAACTGATCTGGGACCGACCCACAGGCCCGGGACAGGTTGGCTGAAGCACAAACTGATCTGGGACCGACCCACAGGCCCGGGACAGGTTGGCTGAAGCACAAACTGATCTGGGACCCGACCCACAGGCCCGGGACAGGTTGGCTGAAGCACAAACTGATCTGGGACCGACCCACAGGCCCGGGACAGGTTGGCTGAAGCACAAACTGATCTGGGACCGACCCACAGGCCCGGGACAGGTTGGCTGAAGCACAAACTGATCTGGGACTGACCCACAGGCCCGGGACAGGTTGGCTGAAGCACAAACTGATCTGGGACCGACCCACAGGCCCAGGACAGGTTGGCTGAAGCACAAACTGATCTGGGACCGACTATATCGTTTGTATATTTGATTAATGATCAAATGAATAAATGTGTACACTTTAACCACTTTTTTTGAAAAGTTGTCTGTGTGTGAAAACGTTTTTTGTTTTTTCTTCTTAGAACCTGGTTTTCAACAGAAACATTCTATTGTTCAAATCATTCTTAAAAGAGCCTTTGTGTGATGGTCGTATTATGGTTCGTCCCATGTTTGTTTGTTACATTTTGTAAATAATAATAAAAATAATAAAAAGCTTATTCCTCTAATGTTGCTCTCTATCTCTCACACAGTGACTTGCATTTTTTATAAGTATGAATAGTTTTGAATATGATAGATGTACTTGGTCATAATGTTATGTATGAGACTTGCAGCCACATCTGAATGTGGAGGGAGTGTGATAATTGGGCGGCAGGTAACTTAGTGGTTAAGAGCGTTGTGCCAGTAACCGAAAGGTCGCTGGTTCTAATCCCCGAGCCGACTAGGTGAAAAATCTTTCGATGTGCCCTTAAGCAAGGCACTTAACCATAATTGCTCGTGTAAGTCGCTCTGGATAAGAGCGTCTGCTAAATGACTAAAATGTAAATGTAATAATTGAATATTTTACATTTTACGTCATTTAGCAGACGCTCTTATCCAGAGCGACTTACAGTTAGTGAGTGCATACATTATATATATTTTTTCATACTGGCCCCCCGTGGGAATCGAACCCACAACCTTGGCGTTGCAAACGCCATGCTCTACCAACATCCCTGCCGGCCATTCCCTCCCCTACCCTGGACGACGCTGGGCCAATTGTGCACCGCCCCATGGGCATATTCTTCTAAATAAAGTTTTTCATGACCGTAATATAAGCTTGTCAGTGTACGTTTATTTGTCAGATAACCATGCAATCTGCCATATTTATCAGATCCTAGATAGGCAAACATTTGGTTTGCCCGTTTATAATATATTTTGTATTGAATTCTAATCATTTGCTTCAGAAAGATCTCCCACCAATGGAACGTGTCATAGCAAGGCGCCAGAGAGACGTCATCACAGCACGCCAAGACGTTGGGTCTTTTTTGCAGAAGATAAAAGAGACTGAAAAGTGCCTTTTTCTCCGACCGATTTTAGCGTTTTATCTTGGTATCTGCAGACTCCGTGCCCTTCTCCTTCTGATGAGCAGTTGTTAGCGTCTTTTAGGGGGGAAAAAGTGGCCAAAATCATAATTATTTCGAGTGCAAAGACAGGACAAAACGCCACTGTACTAGCAACAACGGCTATCTGATTCGGTGAAGGTGAGTTTACTTGTGTGTTTAGTTGGAAAGCATGAGTGAGCTAAGTAGTTAGCTGTGTTAAAGAGAAGAGGTAACTTAGCAACGACCATCAACCTTGTGCATGTCAAGTTTGCCTCAACTTCTAAGCTTTGGCTTGAACCAGATGTTTGACTGTTTTATGCATTTCATACAACAAATCGCACGTTAAACTCACACAAATCTAACGCACGGCATTTGTTTGTTGTTTCTAACCGCGTGGGAAACAACATGCTCCCCACAACACACGTGCGCAGGTGCATGGCCCCAATATCTCCTGGTCAGATCACACGTCAAGGGGACAACTTCCTGCCTCTATATGAACTACTCCTCCCAGTTCTAACCCCCCTTTCCCCTCCCCTGTCCTCTACTTTATTAAATCAGGAGGGGATGCCCCATCTCTCCTGTTATCAAGTCTGAAGATAGGAGTAGTGTTGGTGGGTTTATGGAGGACTTTAACCAATGTCTAACCCCCTGTCTGTCTGTCTTGTCCCTGTTTTATGGATCTGGATGCTCCAGCCCTTCTCTTCTCACCTGAAGACGATAGGGCAGTAGTCTAGTCTGGAGATGAAGCAGGATCCGTTGACCAAGGGGAGTAACACCGTTACACCTCGTCCAGGAAGGAGAGACTCTATAGGGGCAACGACGCTAGCCAGCACCCCTTCCTCCACCTCCTCCATCTCTTCCTCATCCTCTTCGCGAGAAGAAAGGAGAAAGGTGGAGGAGGAGGAGTATATTTGTCGAGAGGAGGAAGAGGGGGAGATGGTCAGCGTTTCCATAGTGACCATAGCGGAGGAGTCCTGCCCTTCGGAACCGTTTGGAACTGTGGGCGGTCACGTGGAGGTAGCAGCCAATGAGAGCGCAGTGAGGGATGGAGACGGCCAATCAAAAACTTCCCAGAGCACCCAGACTGAAGAAGAGGAGGGTGAGGAAGAGGGAAGGAACCAGGTGTTTGTCTCGGACAGCCTGACCCCCGGAACACCTTCAGCACTCCTCAACATCAAGGTAAGAACGCACCTCTCCCCTCAAGTCCAGAGACGCGATAGCCCGGTGCACCATTGTGACAATAGCTACGTGGCTCTGAGACCACTGGTCGCGAGGGACGCACAGCTCGACCGCGCACCTCGCCGAAATGACCAACCGACGCGTCCTCTATTCAATTGTACGTGTTGACAGTTGTAGAAACAGCTTGAGCTGTTCCTGTGTATGACACCCAGTAATGGGCCAGATAACCACGCTGAGAATTTGTTATAAACAGGAACTGGCCCATTACTGGGTGTTATACACAGGAACTGGCCCATTACTGGGTGTTATACACAGGAACTGGCCCATTACTGGGTGGTATACACAGGAACTGGCCCATTACTGGGTGGTATAAACAGGAACTGGCCCATTACTGGGTGGTATACACAGGAACTGGCCCATTACTGGGTGTCATACACAGGAACTGGCCCATTACTGGGTGTTATACACAGGAACTGGCCCATTACTGGGTGGTATACACAGGAACTGGCCCATTACTGGGTGGTATACACAGGAACTGGCCCATTACTGGGTGGTATACACAGGAACTGGCCCATTACTGGGTGGTATACACAGGAACTGGCCCATTACTGGGTGTCATACACAGGAACTGGCCCATTACTGGGTGTCATACACAGGAACTGGCCCATTACTGGGTGTCATACACAGGAACTGGCCCATTACTGGGTGTCATACACAGGAACTGGCCCATTACTGGGTGTTATACACAGGAACTGGCCCATTACTGGGTGTTATACACAGGAACTGGCCCATTACTGGGTGGTATACACAGGAACTGGCCCATTACTGGGTGTCATACACAGGAACTGGCCCATTACTGGGTGGTATACACAGGAACTGGCCCATTACTGGGTGTTATACACAGGAACTGGCCCATTACTGGGTGTCATACACAGGAACTGGCCCATTACTGGGTGTTATACACAGGAACTGGCCCATTACTGGGTGTTTGCTGAATGATACTAGAGCAGCTCTACTGATGGCTAAAGCAGGGTATTACAGTCATGGCTCCCTCTACTGGCTGAAGGATGGTATTTTACTGGTAGGTCCCAATGCGATAATGTTGTGGTGTGCCTCCATGCATGGTGCCCCCGCTGTGTGTATTGGCAGAAACATAATAGCAAGTTGAAGTTGAAGGGGGTGGGTGTTGTCATGTTGAAGGGGGTGGGTGTTGTCATGTTGAAGGCATGCTGGGTAATATACAGTACCAGTCAAACGTTTTAGAACACCTACTCATTCCAGGGTTTTTCTATATTTTTACTGTTTTCTACATTGTAGAATAATAGTGAAGACATGAAAACTATGAAATAACACAGGCTTGATAATGTTGTGATTAGGTGAATCAGATGTGTAGCGCTAGGACAAAAACTACAATGATCACCTCTTTGGGTCCCCGGGACCGAGATTATGAAACACTGTCCTACATGGCAGAGAATCAAAATACAGATCTGTGTCCATCTGTATAATATCTGTTCTACTCAATGCACTTCTATCTGAATGTTTTGAGATGTTGCGTTGTCCTGACTTCTGGCCTTCCACTGTCCTGTTCTAGAGGGGAGGTGTTGGTTTGGTTGTCCCCCCCAAATCTCTTTGTCTCTCATTTGTTGAAGCATGGCAAACGGTCTGTCTGTGGTGGGTCTTGGCGTTCTACTAGGGCTGGGAATGGCCATGCCAGGGACCTCACTATACGATACTATCACGAAACTTAGGTGCCGATTCGATACTGTGATTTGATGTTCCAATCATATTATTCACAATACGTCTGTTGCATAGAGGAGAGAGCCATGATAAAAAATGAGTTTTTTTAATCAGTCAGGGGAAATAAAAAGTGCTGAAAACATGTTGGCTCACTATTTAAAGAGATGGAGACCAAGCGAGTACAGCCGACTAACGCTACCTAGTGATTTTTCAACAAATGAGTCAAAAGGCCTTGCTCACATTGGCAGTTTGAAGTGACTCAAATTAGTTTTTTCTTTTTTTTCTTTTGCATATATGATTCGAATCTGTTCTTTTTCATTTGAAGTCTGATTCAAATCTGATTCCTGGCCATGTGACTTATGTCTCGCCCTTCCCCCTCCCCCCTCCACTCCGTCCCTCGCCCCTCCCCCCTCCACTCCGTCCCTCGCCTCTCCTCCTCCCCCCTCCACTCCGTCCCTCCCTTTTTTCCCCTCCCCCTCCACTCCGTCCCTCCCTTTTTCCTCTCCCCCCTCCACTCCGTCCCTCGCCTCTCCCTCCCCTCCCTCCGTCCCTCGCCTCTCCTCTCCCCCCTCCACTCGTCCCTCTCCTCTCCTCTCCCCCCCCTCCACCCTGTCCCTCTCCTCTCCCCTCCCCCTCCACCCTGTCCCTCGCCTCTCCTCCTCCCCCCTCCCTCCGTCCCTCCCTTTTTCCTCTCCCCCCCTCCACTCCGTCCCTCCCCCCTCCCTCCGTCCCTCGCCTCTCCCCCTCCACTCCGTCCCTCCTCTCCTCTCCCCCTCCTCCGTCTCTCCTCTCCTCTCCCCCCCTCCACTCCGTCCCTCGCCTCGCCTCTCCCCCCTCCACTCCGTCCCTCCTCTCCTCTCCCCCTCCACTCCGTCTCTCCTCTCCTCTCTCCCCCCCTCCACTCCGTCCCTCGCCTCTCCTCTCCTCTCCCCCTCCACTCCGTCCCTCGCCTCGCCTCTCTCTCCCCCCTCCACTCCGTCCCTCGCCTCTCCCCTCCCCCTCCACTCCGTCCCTCGCCTCTCCTCTCCTCTCCCCCTCCACTCCGTCCCTCGCCTCCTCTCTCCCCCCTCCCTCCGTCTCTCCTCTCCTCTCTCCCCCTCCACTCCGTCCCTCGCCTCTCCCCCTCCCCCTCACTCCGTCCCTCGCCTCTCCCCCCTCCCCCTCCACTCCGTCCCTCGCCTCTCCCCCCCCCCCTCCACTCCGTCCCTCGCCTCTCCTCTCCCCCCTCCACTCCGTCCCTCTCCTCTCCTCTCCCCCCCTCCACTCCGTCCCTCGCCTCTCCTCTCCCCCCTCCACTCCGTCCCTCGCCTCTCCCCCTCCCCCCTCCACTCCGTCCCTCTCCTCTCCTCTCCCCCTCCACTCCGTCCCTCGCCTCTCCTCTCCCCCTCCACTCCGTCCCTCGCCTCTCCTCTCCCCCCTCCACTCCGTCCCTCGCCTCTCCTCTCCTCTCCCCCCTCCCACTCCGTCCCTCGCCTCTCCTCTCCCCCCTCCACTCCGTCCCTCGCCTCTCCTCTCCTCTCCCCCCTCCACTCCGTCCCTCGCCTCTCCTCTCCCCTTCCCCCACTCTGAGGCAGCACGGGAGAGTGGCTTTTTTTGTGGCGACAGCTGACACACACACCCCTCTCTCTCTCTCTCCCTGTCTTCAGAATGTCCAGCAGTGTGATTGTAGGAACATTCTCTATGTCCTCAGGGCCCGTAAGAATCTTGGAATGACCGGATGGAATTCTTACCACCATCATCTATCCATTCTCCTTCTCTCACTAATTTATTGAATATATACCAACGACCTTCCTTATACCTTATCTGACAGTCGGTTCAACAGGTACAGCAAGCTCTACAGCTAGATCTGGGGGAAATCAGGGAGCGGGTTTGCCGGAACAAACTTGTTTTTGAAAACCAAGGTTATGTTGGTCTGTTCCGACAGGAAAAGGCCAACACAGCACGGGATACAATTAAGCACGGGGGGTCAGAAACCGAACGACTAGGGGTGTAGCTAGACAACTGCTTATCATGGTCGTCTCAAATAACTCATCTATGCAAAAAAATAAAATAATAAACTGCATGATCAGAAGGAGAGCTAAATATTTACCGGGAAAGATTCTTAAGCAAACAACCCAAGCATTAATTGGGAGTCCGGTGAACTACTGTTCTGTGTTCTGGGGGAAATGCATCAGCAAATGAAATTAGGAGGCTGCAGATTGGACAGAACAAATCAGCAAGGGATTGTTTTAAGCTGGAGATGCGGTTCTTCTGTCGTAGTCACGCACAATGCTCTTGGTTGGTCATCAATTAAGCATGTTTTTTTTTTTTCTCTCCAATTATCTTGTTATTTTATCTCACAATCTACACCATTTTAAAAGAGCCGAACTCCATTCACAACAGTATTCAGTAGGTAAGAGCAGACAGTAAGTCAATACTAGGAATATATATCTGTGGTATCCAAACTGACAGGATAAATGGCTAAATAACTTTTAGATTCAGAGCAATATAGAAATTGAATAATTTATCTGAGCAAACCAGAAACCTTTCAATATATAAATTCAAACAATACTTTAGAACCATTTTTAAATATAATACATCGGAAGGTTGTGCAGGACTGTGGTAGATGAAGGAATCAATCTATATTGAGAGTATTTATTTGGGCAATATGTCAGTGTGTTATGTCTAACAGTGTGTTATGTGAATGTGCTCATTATAAGTTGTATTTTAATGTTTTAAAGACTCTTGGAAGATTAGTCCAAATGAGGACTAAAAGAGATCCTAATAAAATCTCTCTCTGATATGTCAGATTGGAAGCAAATCATTGGGATTCTTTGACTGTGTTTTACGTAGTGCTGTATTGCTGTATTTTAAACCGTTTCTTGTAGGCTATATTCAGCAGTGCCCTTCTGAAGTCTGTTTTGGTTTCCTTGTGTTATCAGCTTCTTCACTGTGTGTTCAGTCATCTCAGTAGTTTAGTGGTCCTCTGTACAGTCATCTCAGTAGTTTAGTGGTCCTCTGTACAGTCATCTCAGTAGTTTAGTGGTCCTCTGTATAGTCATCTCAGTAGTTTAGTGGTCCTCTGTTCAGTCATCTCAGTAGTTTAGTGGTCCTCTGTTCAGTCATCACAGTAGTTTAGTGGTCCTCTGTATAGTCATCACAGTAGTTTAGTGGTCCTCTGTATAGTCATCTCAGTAGTTTAGTGGTCCTCTGTTCAGTCACCACAGTAGTTTAGTGGTCCTCTGTTCAGTCATCACAGTAGTTTAGTGGTCCTCTGTTCAGTCACCACAGTAGTTTAGTGTAAATGGTGTTGGTTCTTCTGTGCAGTTATCACCTTGGCCACCAGGGGGACCCCAGATACCTGGCTTCTAGCTAGTCCCCAGCACTGACTGTTGGCCCTGGGTTCCTCCTAATGCTAGACCTCATGTGGCTGGAGTGTGTCAGCAGTTCCTGCAAGAGGAAGGCATTGATGCTATGGACTGGCCCGCCCGTTCCCCAGACCTGAATCCAATTGAGCACATCTGGGACATCATGTCTCGCTCCATCCACCAACGCCACGTTGCACCACAGACTGTCCAGGAGTTGGCGGATGCTTTAGTCCAGGTCTGGGAGGAGATCCCTCAGGAGACCATCCGCCACCTCATCAGGAGCATGCCCAGGCGTTGTAGGGAGGTCATACAGGCACGTGGAGGCCACACACACTACTGAGCCTCATTTTGACTTGTTTTAAGGACATTACATCAAAGTTGGATCAGCCTGTAGTGTGGTTTTCCACTTTTAATTTTGAGGGTGACTCCAAATCCAGACCTCCATGGGTTGATACATTTGATTTCCATTGATCATTTTTGTGTGATTTTTTTATTGTCAGCACATTCAACTATGTAAAGAAAAAAGTATTTAATAAGATTATTTCATTCATTCAGATCTAGGATGTGTTATCTTAGTGTTCCCTTTATTTTTTTGAGCAGTGTAAAATAATGGCCTCCACGGATATGGTCTGACTTTCGCTAGGCTACTTTGAAGCAAGGTAAGACATGCCTCATATGTAGTCAAATGTTCAGGTTTCAAACAATTTAAGTATATGTTTTCAAAATACATACTGCCTCCAGCTCATTGCAAAGTGTCGTGTGAGGCGCTGATGAAGACTGACCAGTCAAATGTATTTCCATGGACTGGTGTTTCCATGGACTGGTGTTTCCATGGACTGGTATTTCCATGGACTGGTATTTCCACCAATCAAGAGGCTAAAAAACAATATTTCACAATGGGATTTTTCTTCTTCTCCCGGACTATTGGCCGGCGGCTATTTTATTTCTCTGCTTTACCATATTTTAACGGGCAAAAGCCAGCTATTACCGGCTAACGGAAACCCTGAGACGCCCGCGCACGCACACACACACACACACACACACACACACAGACACACACACACAGACACAGACACACACACACACACGTCACTTAGTTAGGCTACGCACACACACACACACACACACACACCAGTCTGTTAGTTAGGCTACGCACACACACACACACACACCAGTCTGTTAGTTAGGCTACCTATGAAGCTTTGCCAGGACACACACACGAGCCTGGACAGAATTGGCAGCCAGCATTCCCAACAATCTGTACTATTCCCAGGATTAGAGTGACCATCCCATTTGAGATAAAGCTGGTTACAATCTAAGTCCTAGAAGACTTAAGTAGCATACTGAACCGTTAGTCTGTTGGTGAAGACTTCAAAGTGTGTTGGAATAAATAAAGTAGTTTGTTAAATCATTTACCCACCAGATGTCAGGTCTCTAAAGGTGGCATTGTTTGGAACCATTGGTGTGGAACACACGCAATGACTCTCTCTGTGTGGCTCTGTTCTCTGATCAATGTAGTTCATACACTGACCCAAAACCCATCACAGTGTAGTGTGGTGTCTTCCTGTCTCCTCAAGTCTCTCTGTCTCTCTCTGTCTGTCTCTCTGTCTCTCTCTCTGTCTCTCTCTCTCTCTGTCTCTCTCTCTCTCTCTCTCTGTCTCTCTCTCTCTGTCTCTCTCTCTGTCTCTCTCTCTATGTCTCTCTCTCTCTGTCTCTCTGTGTGTTTGTGTTGCGTTGGTAGTGTCTTAGTCCTGCCTACAGAATAGTCCAGGGAGTTTACTCTCTCTCTATTCCCTGTAGTTTTAGTGATGGACTATGGGATTACACAGCATAGATATGCATCAGTCTGGTTCTATAAAGATGGGTGGGTGGGGGGGCTGAGGAGGAGTAATGGGGGGAACAGGTGTCTGCCTAGACATGACTGATCACACACACGAGAGAAAGGAGACTGCAGGAGGGCAGAACTTTAGTAACGTGACACTAGAAGAATGCTATAAACTATGGTCCCCTCTCTTTCACTCTCCTGCACTTTCTCTTCTCTTTCTCCTATTCTCTCGCTCTCGCCCTCTCTCTCGCGCGCTCTCTCTCCCTCTCCCCCTCTCTCTCTCTCTCTCTGCTCCTTTGGGGGACCGTTTCGGCAGTATAATTGGACATGATTTGGAAAGGCACACACCTGTCTATATAAGGTCCCACAGTAGACAGTGCATGTCAGAGCAAAAACCAAGCCATGTGGTCGAAGGAATTGTCCGTAGAGCTCCGAGACAGGATTCTGTCGAGGCACAGATCTGGGGAAGGTTACCAACAAATGTCTGCAGCATTGAAGGTCCCCAAGAACACAGTGGCCTCCATCGTTCTTAAATGGAATACGTTTGGAACCACCAAGACTCTTCCTAGAGCTGGCCGCCCGGCCAAACTGAGCAATTGGGCGAGAAGGGCCTTGGTCAGGGAGGTGACCAAGAACCCGATGGTCACTCTGACAGAGCTCCAGAGTTCCTCTGTGGAGATGGAAGAACCTTCCAGAAGGACAACCATCTCTGCAGCACTCCACCAATTAGGCCTTTATGGTAGAGTGGCCAGACGGAAGCCACTCCTCATTAAAAGGCACATGACAGCCCGCTTGGAGTTTGCCTAAAGACTTTCAGACTATGAGAAACAAGATTCTCTGGTCTCATGAAACCAAGATTGAACTCTTTGGCCTGAATGTCAAGCGTCACGTCTGGAGGAAACCTGGCACCATCCCTACGGTGAAGCATGGTGGTGGCAGCATCATGCTGTGGGTATGTTTTTCAGCGGCAGTGACTGAGAGGCTAGTCAGGATCGAGGCAAAGATGAACGGTGCAAAGTACAGAGAGATCCTTGATGAAAACCTGCTCCAGAGCACTCAGGACCTCAGACTGGGGCGAAGGTTCACCTTCCAACAGGACAACGACCCTAAGCACACAGCCAAGACAACGCAGGACTGGCTTCGGGACAAGTCTCTGAATGTCCTTGAGTGGCCCAGCCAGAGCCCGGACTTGAACCCGATCGAACATCTCTGGAGAGACCTGAAAATAGCTGTGCAGTGATGCTCCACATCCAACCTGAAAGAGCTTGAGAGGATCTGCAGAGAGGAATGGGAGAAACTCCCCAAATACAGGTGTGCCAAGCTTGTAGCGTCATGCCCAAGAAGACTCGAGACTGTAATCGCTGCCAAAGGTGCTTCAACAAAGTACTGAGTAAAGGGTCTGAATACTTATGTAAATGTCATATTTCCGTTTTTTGCTTTGTCATTATGGGGTATTGGGTGTAGATTGAGGGGGGAGAACTATTTAATGAATTTCAGAATAAGGCTAGTTGACGTGTACCTATGATGAAAATTACAGGCCTCTCTCATCTTTTTAAGTGGGAGAACTTGCACAATTGGTGGCTGACTAAATACTTTTTTTCCCCCACTGTATTTACATTGTCAAAGCAATGTAAGCAAGCAATTTTTTTTAAATCATCTATCATTAAATGAACAGTAAACATTACTCACTAAAGTTTCAAAAGAACAGAGTATTTTAAAATGTTATATTATGGCCGTGTACAGTGTTGTAACAATGTGCAAATAGTTGAAGTACATAAGGGCACAGATAAACGAGTTTCTGTGAAAGAGAGTCCTTCAAGACGGACCTCCATATCTTGGATGGAAACATTCAAATCTGGTCCTCTGTAGCTCAATCGGTAGAGCGCGGCGCTTGTAACGCCAGGGTAGTGGGTTCGATCCCCGGGACCACCCATACGTAAAAATGTATGCGCACATGACTGTAAGTCGCTTTGGATAAAAACGTCTGCTAAATGGCATATTATTATTATAAATCAACAGAAATATATATGGGTTATATTTAGGCTACAATTGTGTTTGTGCTTGGTTACCCACACTGGTATTTTACCTAATAGATATGGGAGTTTATCAAAATTGGATTTGTTTTCGAATTCTTTGTGGGTCTGTGTAATCTGAGGGAAATGTCTCTAATGGTCATACAGCGTCTCTCCCCTCCCCTCTGTTCTCTCTGCATTCCTCTTTAGCAGGCCGACTATGCAGTGTCACCCGGTAGGTTTGGCAGTCTGTATGAGATCTGCCTCGCCTCTCTCTGCGCTTATACGGCTGGCTAGCTAGGTTCATGCCGTTAACGCTAACTTGCGTCAAGTTTTATTAGTCGTATGTACGGGATACGCATGGTATACATCGTCCAAACGAAATTATTTCTTGCATGTTCCTTCTCCACGATGCAACAACAATAAGAAATAGTTTTTTTTTTTTAAAGAGTAGCTTATCGCGTCGCATTGGGGAGAGGAAAATAGTCTTGCCCTGGAGCATGCCGGTAGCGGCAGGCAACGTTAAGGTTGGCTCTAACTGAGGGAGAAGCGGAAGGAGAGGTGGGAGGATTTTTGCCTTCGGACAAGAGGAGTACTACCGATCTTTCTCGAGCTGTGGAGTTGTGCTACCTTGAAGGAGATACGAGCTGAAGGGCGTTATAACGGAGCTGAAGGGCGTTATAACGGAGGAATACAATCACCATGGGGTTCTACGGCACGTTGAAACTCATCTTCTATAAAGTGAGTGGCGGGGTTATTTTATTTTTTATTATTTATTTTTTTTACCCACCGGATTCGCTCCTTTTTCTACCGGGAATTTGAGAAGTATGATTTAAAATCTCTGGGCTAAAGACACTATGATAATACTGTGTAATGCCGTTCTATAGCTGGGTGGCGGTCTAGTTGTGTGGCTATGACAGGGCTTCTCCCTCTAGTGAAGAGAAATAGACCACTGCGGAATAGAGATGGAGAGACGGTACGTGACGCGCCCGTTCTCTTCATTTAGTAAATGCACTCTGAAATGTAGCCTACAGAATATAGCCTAACAGAAGCTAAATGGATATCATTGCTTGGCCACATTCAGCCATATAGTCGTCTTGTTCCCTGGGCCGCGGTGTGTATAAGCTATAATGGGAGAAAAGGTGTTGGCGAGTCGACGAATGAATGTGCGGCCGGGGTAGGGAGAAACGGATTGATAAGGAACAGACAGCTAATGTGTGTGTGTTGACCTGACAGAGCCAAAGTTTGTTCGTGGTTGATTAGGCTAAATCAATTTGAAAGGGGTATTACACAAACACACACACACACCCTGTGTGTCGCAGCAACTGGAGTTCCCGCCCGGGTTTTTGCACGGTGCGGGTGGTATGGTTTCACCCGGCTTGGGGTTAATGTGTGTTCCTTCATAAATAAATAAATATATATATATATATATATATATATATATATATATATATATATATAGCTGAGTGGTGTGTTGCGTCCCCAACCAAATCAGAGGTGTGTGTGTGTGTGTTTTGAATTGAGTATTTCATCCTTATACGTGTGTGAGAGATGTCTGCTACCTATCGCTGTTACCGACCCTTCGCTCCGAACCCGGAACAGCCTGTAGAGTCAGTTCTCTGTTGGCTATTATAGGAGAACTTTCGGTGCGCTCCACACATTCCTGTCATTTTCGGCGTGCTTGTCATTCAGGGCAGTTGAGGTGCGGTTGGTTGGTTAGAAACTGGTATGGAGGAGAGGGAGTGCAAGGTTTTCATTCAAATCACTTTCTCCTTTTAAAAACGCAAGAAATACTCCAGTTTTGCCATTCACTAATCTAAACATGTTTATTAGAGTGAGGTGATGATAGTAATTCGTTGTCATGACATTTCCTTCTTTTGAAATCCATTTATAACTCTTGATCAACGTTTTTAATGTTTTGAACATTTATAAACCGTTTTAAACTCCGCTATAACGGGGTATTGGGAGCTGGTGGCAGCAGACAGTGCATTGATTAGGACTCCATCTGTGTGCTGAGAGGGAGAAGCCCACCCACTCACAGAGAGAGGGAGCAAGCCCACCCACTCACAGAGAGAGGGAGAAGCCCACCCACCCACCCACAGAGAGAGGGAGCAAGCCCACCCACTCACAGAGAGGGGGAGCAAGCCCACCCACTCACAGAGAGGGGGAGCAAGCCCACCCACTCACAGAGAGGGGGAGCAAGCCCACCCACTCACAGAGAGGGGGAGCAAGCCCACCCACCCACAGAGAGAGGGAGCAGCCCACCCACCCACTCACAGAGAGGGGGAGCAAGCCCACCCACCCACAGAGAGAGGGAGCAGCCCACCCACTCAGAGAGAGGGGGAGCAAGCCCACCCACTCACAGAGAGAGGGAGCAGCCCACCCACCCACCCACAGAGAGGGGGAGCAAGCCCACCCACTCACAGAGAGGGGGAGCAAGCCCACCCACTCACAGAGAGGGGGAGCAAGCCCACCCACTCACAGAGAGGGGGAGCAAGCCCACCCACTCACAGAGAGAGGGAGCAAGCCCACCCACTCACAGAGAGAGGGAGCAAGCCCACCCACCCACAGAGAGAGGGAGCAAGCCCACCCACCCACAGAGAGAGGGAGCAAGCCCACCCACTCACAGAGAGAGGGAGAAAGCCCACCCACTCACAGAGAGAGGGAGCAGCCCACCCCATTAAGTGTAACTTCAACATCAGAGCCAGGTGGTTGGTTGGTTTAGGGGCTATTGGAAACACAACTCTACATGGTTGGGTTAGAGCAGTCCTTCTCAAAGAGTGGGGCGCGCCCCCCTGGTGGGGCTCGGAGCAATGCCGGGGACGCGCGTGTGACCCCGTGGAACATGCTTTTTTTTTCCGCAGGGAGTAGTTTTTTTGTTGTTGCACCGAACAAGAGCACACAGCACAGAGCAGGAGATATGAAGTGCAGATAACAAACCCTTAAGAGACGCCATGGAAACATATTCAACTGGGATGAAAAGAAAGGCGGAGAGAGACAGAGATGATGAGACAAACGTACGTCTCCCGAAAGCTACGACGAGGAAATATGACGAAGCGTATGTAGCGCTTGGCTTCACTGTGACTACGGTGGGAGACGAGGAAAGACCGGTGTGTCTACTGTGTCTAAAAACGTTGGCAGCGGACAGCACGAAGCCAAATAAATGAAGGCGTCACTTAAAAGACATTACAGCCCAATCACGCCGATGAAGCCGCTTGAGTTTTTTCAGCGAAAACGTGCCGAATATTGGCAACAATCGTCGCGCTTTGTGAATGCTACTTCAGTAAACCAGCGAGCACTGTTAGCATCATATAAGGTGGCGTACCAAATGGCTCAGTGCAGAAAAACCCCACTCCATAGCAGAGGAGCTGATACTGCCTGCAGCATTAGACATGGTCTCTGTCATGCTGGATGACGCAAGTGCTGCAAAAATAAAAACTATCCCTCTGTCCAATGACACCGTCGCCAGACGTATAGATGACATTGCTAACGATCTTAAAAGATCAGCTGGTAGATAAACTCAAAAGACAAACGTTTTGCCTTACGGTTCGATGAAGCAACTGACGGCAACAAAGACTTTGTTTGTTTGTTTGTTTGTTTGTTTATC
>NW_025534100.1:150000-170000 GCF_020615455.1 Coregonus clupeaformis | reverse complement strand
CACACACTACCTCAGGTAACACACACACACACACACTACCTCAGGTAACACACACACACTACCTCAGGTAACACACACACGCTACCTCAGGTAACACACACACGCTACCTCAGGTAACACACACACACACACTACCTCAGGTAACACACACACACACACTACCTCAGGTAACACACACACACACTACCTCAGGTAACACACACACACACTACCTCAGGTAACACACACACACACACTACCTCAGGTAACACACACACACACTACCTCAGGTAACACACACACACTACCTCTGGTAACACACACACACACACTACCTCAGGTAACACGCACACACTACCTCTGGTAACACACACACACACACTACCTCTGGTAACACACACACACTACCTCAGGTAACACACACACACTACCTCTGGTAACACACACACACTACCTCAGGTAACACACACACACACTACCTCAGGTAACACACACACACACACACTACCTCAGGTAACACACACACTACCTCAGGTAACACACACACACACTACCTCAGGTAACACACACACACACACTACCTCAGGTAACACACACACACACTACCTCAGGTAACACACACACACACACACTACCTCAGGTAACACACACACACTACCTCAGGTAACACACACACACTACCTCTGGTAACACACACACACTACCTCAGGTAACACACACACACTACCTCAGGTAACACACACACACACACACTACCTCAGGTAACACACACACACACACGCTACCTCAGGTAACACACACACACACTACCTCAGGTAACACACACACACTACCTCAGGTAACACACACACACACACGCTACCTCAGGTAACACACACACACACTACCTCAGGTAACACACACACACACTACCTCAGGTAACACACACACACACGCTACCTCAGGTAACACACACACACTACCTCAGGTAACACGCACACACTACCTCTGGTAACACACACACACACACTACCTCTGGTAACACACACACACTACCTCAGGTAACACACACACACTACCTCAGGTAACACACACACACTACCTCAGGTAACACACACACGCTACCTCAGGTAACACACACACACACTACCTCAGGTAACACACACACACTACCTCAGGTAACATACACACACACACACTACCTCAGGTAACACACACACACACTACCTCAGGTAACACACACACACACACTACCTCAGGTAACACACACACGCTACCTCAGGTAACACACACACACACACTACCTCAGGTAACACACACACACACACTACCTCAGGTAACACACACACACTACCTCAGGTAACATACACACACACACACTACCTCAGGTAACACACACACACACACTACCTCAGGTAACACACACACACACTACCTCAGGTAACACACACACACACTACCTCAGGTAACACACACACACACTACCTCAGGTAACACACACACACACTACCTCAGGTAACACACACACACACACACTACCTCAGGTAACACACACACACACACTACCTCAGGTAACACACACACACACACTACCTCAGGTAACACGCACACGCTACCTCAGGTAACACACACACACACTACCTCAGGTAACACACACACACACACTACCTCAGGTAACAATTTTTTATTTTGCCATCTATAGGGCACAGCTGGCCATTTTTTTTATCCTTAAATTAAACTGTTATATTTGTTTATTCATCATAATTCTCTAGAACCAATTTTGGTCTTTAATGCCGACAGACAAGTTCCTTATTTTCTCCCCCTTCCACTTGCCTCTTCCAATTTTACGGTAATGCTGCAATTAGTTGGTTGTAATTTTGGGTAGAGCAGACATTTCCATATATTTTTGTTAGCTGCATGTATGACATAACTCCACCAGTCCTATTTATGTTATCATTTACAAAGATTATACCGTTTTATAGTTTTTTTCTCCAAAAAAATAATGTTTATTATCAATTTGTATATTTGAGTTTAACCATTTTTAATATTTGTTTTGTCTTTTCTGGTGGATTAAATTGAAATTGCAACCAACTTTCTATGGATTGTTTTTAAAAAATAGCGATATTTTGTAGATTTCAATAATATACAAGTGAAGGGTTGTAATCTGAATAAAGGGAAAAAGGCCATTCTTGAACATGGGGTGAGACATTCTTCCTAATCTGCTAGAGAACCAGTTCAGATTTAAGTATACATTGGCCCGTTTAATTTTGTCTGACTTGCAGTTCCAAATATAGTGGAATGTCTTTTGCTCATATAATTTACCATTTTATTGGTAAACTACACGGTAATGTAGAAGTTGTCATTTTTAGTGATCCAATATGTAATATAGTACAGTTATCATCATTTGGTTGTAATCTAGAAAACGTATCTAGATCCTCTATGAGGCTGTGGAGGGATCCAATCTGTGGATTTAAAAGAAAACATGAATCATCAGCGTACAATGACACCTTTGTTTTTAAGCCCTGGATTTCTAATCCCTTGATATTATTGTTGGATCTGATTTTAATAGCTAACATTTTGATGACCATAATAAATAGATATGCCGATAGTGGACAACCTTGTTTCACTCCTCTTGACAGTTTAAAACTTTCTGAGAAGTAGACATTATTTACTATTTTACACCTTACTATATATAACTTTAACCCATTGTATAAGAGATTCTCCAAAATTGAAATATTCCATGCATTTATAAATCAATTCCAGTCGTACTTTATCAAAAGCCTTTTTTGAAAGTCTGCTATGAATAGCAGGCCTGGTTTCCCAGATGTTCCATAGTGTTCTATTGTTTCCAGGACTTACCTTATATTATCTCCAATGTATCGTCCATGTAACAAAACCTGTCTGATTTAGAATGAATAATATTTAATCTTCCTTTTTAATTCTAAGACTCAACCTCTCTTTCTCATGTTCTCTCTCTCTCTCTCCAGTCCGTCCAGTCTCGTTCCATTCCAGACCACGCCCACTACCTTTGGGGACCTGCGAGCAGCCAATGGGCATTCAGCTCAGCGGAGACGTGTCACCTCAGGCCCGCCCCCCTCCGGCCTACAGGACTGGCTGCACACCTTCCAGGTGAGAGAGAGAGACACCGCCCCTCTCTCATGAACTGAATAGCGTTGGTTTAACCAACTGAATAGCGTTGGTTTACCCTAACTGAATAGCGTTGGTTTCCCTAACTGAATAGCGTTGGTTTAACCAACTGAATAGCGTTGGTTTAACCTAACTGAATAGCGTTGGTTTAACCTAACTGAATAGCGTTGGTTTACCCTAACTGAATAGCGTTGGTTTACCCTAACTGAATAGCGTTGGTTTACCCTAACTGAATAGCGTTGGTTTACCCTAACTGAATAGCGTTGGTTTACCCTAACTGAATAGCGTTGGTTTACCCTAACTGAATAGCGTTGGTTTACCCTAACTGAATAGCGTTGGTTTACCCTAACTGAATAGCGTTGGTTTACCCTAACTGAATAGCGTTGGTTTACCCTAACTGAATAGCGTTGGTTTACCCTAACTGAATAGCGTTGGTTTACCCTAACTGAATAGCGTTGGTTTACCCTAACTGAATAGCGTTGGTTTACCCTAACTGAATAGCGTTGGTTTACCCTAACTGAATAGCGTTGGTTTACCCTAACTGAATAGCGTTGGTTTACCCTAACTGAATAGCGTTGGTTTACCCTAACTGAATAGCGTTGGTTTACCCTAACTGAATAGCGTTGGTTTACCCTAACTGAATAGCGTTGGTTTAACCTAACTGAATAGCGTTGGTTTAACCTAACTGAATAGCGTTGGTTTAACCTAACTGAATAGCGTTGGTTTACCTAACTGAATAGCGTTGGTTTACCTAACTGAATAGCGTTGGTTTACCTAACTGAATAGCGTTGGTTTACCTAACTGAATAGCGTTGGTTTACCCTAACTGAATAGCGTTGGTTTACCCTAACTGAATAGCGTTGGTTTACCCTAACTGAATAGCGTTGGTTTACCCTAACTGAATAGCGTTGGTTTACCCTAACTGAATAGCGTTGGTTTACCCTAACTGAATAGCGTTGGTTTACCCTAACTGAATAGCGTTGGTTTACCCTAACTGAATAGCGTTGGTTTACCCTAACTGAATAGCGTTGGTTTACCCTAACTGAATAGCGTTGGTTTACCCTAACTGAATAGCGTTGGTTTACCCTAACTGAATAGCGTTGGTTTACCCTAACTGAATAGCGTTGGTTTACCCTAACTGAATAGCGTTGGTTTACCCTAACTGAATAGCGTTGGTTTACCCTAACTGAATAGCGTTGGTTTACCCTAACTGAATAGCGTTGGTTTACCTAACTGAATAGCGTTGGTTTACCCTAACTGAATAGCGTTGGTTTACCCTAACTGAATAGCGTTGGTTTACCCTAACTGAATAGCGTTGGTTTACCCTAACTGAATAGCGTTGGTTTACCCTAACTGAATAGCGTTGGTTTACCCTAACTGAATAGCGTTGGTTTACCCTAACTGAATAGCGTTGGTTTACCTAACTGAATAGCGTTGGTTTACCCTAACTGAATAGCGTTGGTTTACCCTAACTGAATAGCGTTGGTTTACCCTAACTGAATAGCGTTGGTTTACCCTAACTGAATAGCGTTGGTTTACCCTAACTGAATAGCGTTGGTTTACCTAACTGAATAGCGTTGGTTTACCCTAACTGAATAGCGTTGGTTTACCCTAACTGAATAGCGTTGGTTTACCCCTAACTGAATAGCGTTGGTTTACCCTAACTGAATAGCGTTGGTTTACCCTAACTGAATAGCGTTGGTTTACCCTAACTGAATAGCGTTGGTTTACCCTAACTGAATAGCGTTGGTTTACCTAACTGAATAGCGTTGGTTTACCCTAACTGAATAGCGTTGGTTTACCCTAACTGAATAGCGTTGGTTTACCCTAACTGAATAGCGTTGGTTTACCCTAACTGAATAGCGTTGGTTTACCCTAACTGAATAGCGTTGGTTTACCCTAACTGAATAGCGTTGGTTTACCCTAACTGAATAGCGTTGGTTTACCCTAACTGAATAGCGTTGGTTTACCCTAACTGAATAGCGTTGGTTTACCCTAACTGAATAGCGTTGGTTTACCCTAACTGAATAGCGTTGGTTTACCCTAACTGAATAGCGTTGGTTTACCCTAACTGAATAGCGTTGGTTTACCCTAACTGAATAGCGTTGGTTTACCCTAACTGAATAGCGTTGGTTTACCCTAACTGAATAGCGTTGGTTTACCCTAACTGAATAGCGTTGGTTTACCCTAACTGAATAGCGTTGGTTTACCCTAACTGAATAGCGTTGGTTTACCCTAACTGAATAGCGTTGGTTTACCCCTAACTGAATAGCGTTGGTTTACCCTAACTGAATAAGCGTTGGTTTACCCTAACTGAATAGCGTTGGTTTACCCTAACTGAATAGCGTTGGTTTACCCTAACTGAATAGCGTTGGTTTACCCTAACTGAATAGCGTTGGTTTACCCTAACTGAATAGCGTTGGTTTACCCTAACTGAATAGCGTTGGTTTACCCTAACTGAATAGCGTTGGTTTACCCTAACTGAATAGCGTTGGTTTACCCTAACTGAATAGCGTTGGTTTACCCTAACTGAATAGCGTTGGTTTACCCTAACTGAATAGCGTTGGTTTACCCTAACTGAATAGCGTTGGTTTACCCTAACTGAATAGCGTTGGTTTACCCTAACTGAATAGCGTTGGTTTACCCTAACTGAATAGCGTTGGTTTACCCTAACTGAATAGCGTTGGTTTACCCCTAACTGAATAGCGTTGGTTTACCCTAACTGAATAGCGTTGGTTTACCCTAACTGAATAGCGTTGGTTTACCTAACTGAATAGCGTTGGTTTACCCTAACTGAATAGCGTTGGTTTACCCTAACTGAATAGCGTTGGTTTACCTAACTGAATAGCGTTGGTTTACCCTAACTGAATAGCGTTGGTTTACCCTAACTGAATAGCGTTGGTTTACCCTAACTGAATAGCGTTGGTTTACCCTAACTGAATAGCGTTGGTTTACCCTAACTGAATAGCGTTGGTTTACCCTAACTGAATAGCGTTGGTTTACCCTAACTGAATAGCGTTGGTTTACCCTAACTGAATAGCGTTGGTTTACCTAACTGAATAGCGTTGGTTTACCCTAACTGAATAGCGTTGGTTTACCCTAACTGAATAGCGTTGGTTTACCCTAACTGAATAGCGTTGGTTTACCTAACTGAATAGCGTTGGTTTACCCTAACTGAATAGCGTTGGTTTACCCTAACTGAATAGCGTTGGTTTACCCTAACTGAATAGCGTTGGTTTACCCTAACTGAATAGCGTTGGTTTACCCTAACTGAATAGCGTTGGTTTACCCTAACTGAATAGCGTTGGTTTACCCTAACTGAATAGCGTTGGTTTACCCTAACTGAATAGCGTTGGTTTACCCTAACTGAATAGCGTTGGTTTACCCTAACTGAATAGCGTTGGTTTACCCTAACTGAATAGCGTTGGTTTACCTAACTGAATAGCGTTGGTTTACCCTAACTGAATAGCGTTGGTTTACCCTAACTGAATAGCGTTGGTTTACCTAACTGAATAGCGTTGGTTTACCCTAACTGAATAGCGTTGGTTTACCCTAACTGAATAGCGTTGGTTTACCCTAACTGAATAGCGTTGGTTTACCCTAACTGAATAGCGTTGGTTTACCCTAACTGAATAGCGTTGGTTTACCTAACTGAATAGCGTTGGTTTACCCTAACTGAATAGCGTTGGTTTACCCTAACTGAATAGCGTTGGTTTCCCCTAACTGAATAGCGTTGGTTTCCCCTAACTGAATAGCGTTGGTTTCCCCTAACTGAATAGCGTTGGTTTCCCCTAACTGAATAGCGTTGGTTTCCCCTAACTGAATAGCGTTGGTTTACCCTAACTGAATAGCGTTGGTTTACCCCTAACTGAATAGCGTTGGTTTACCCCTAACTGAATAGCGTTGGTTTACCCTAACTGAATAGCGTTGGTTTACCTAACTGAATAGCGTTGGTTTCCCCTAACTGAATAGCGTTGGTTTACCCTAACTGAATAGCGTTGGTTTACCCTAACTGAATAGCGTTGGTTTACCCTAACTGAATAGCGTTGGTTTACCCTAACTGAATAGCGTTGGTTTCCCCTAACTGAATAGCGTTGGTTTCCCCTAACTGAATAGCGTTGGTTTCCCCTAACTGAATAGCGTTGGTTTACCTAACTGAATAGCGTTGGTTTACCCTAACTGAATAGCGTTGGTTTCCCCTAACTGAATAGCGTTGGTTTACCCTAACTGAATAGCGTTGGTTTACCTAACTGAATAGCGTTGGTTTACCCTAACTGAATAGCGTTGGTTTACCCTAACTGAATAGCGTTGGTTTACCCTAACTGAATAGCGTTGGTTTACCCTAACTGAATAGCGTTGGTTTCCCCTAACTGAATAGCGTTGGTTTCCCCTAACTGAATAGCGTTGGTTTACCCTAACTGAATAGCGTTGGTTTACCCTAACTGAATAGCGTTGGTTTCCCCTAACTGAATAGCGTTGGTTTCCCCTAACTGAATAGCGTTGGTTTCCCCTAACTGAATAGCGTTGGTTTACCCCTAACTGAATAGCGTTGGTTTACCCTAACTGAATAGCGTTGGTTTACCCTAACTGAATAGCGTTGGTTTACCCTAACTGAATAGCGTTGGTTTACCCTAACTGAATAGCGTTGGTTTACCCTAACTGAAAAGCGTTGGTTTACCCTAACTGAATAGCGTTGGTTTACCCTAACTGAATAGCGTTGGTTTCCCCTAACTGAATAGCGTTGGTTTACCCTAACTGAATAGCGTTGGTTTACCCTAACTGAATAGCGTTGGTTTACCTAACTGAATAGCGTTGGTTTACCCTTTCTGTCTCTGGCTGCTGTGTCTCCCTAACAACCACTAACTACAGCCAATGAAGCCCTGGGAGTAGAACAAACCTCAGCTAATTACATAATTAAACACGTCTCCTCCCTCCATCCCCTCCTCTGTTCATTTTCCTCGTCCAGAAAGCAGGATCAGTTTTCTGGTGAACAGCCCAAGGGTTCTGGCACCTCCCTCCTGTCCACTCTCTGTGGTTCTGTAGTATTAAGGAATGGAGAACAGACTGGAATGAAGGAATGAATGTTTATCCTTCTGATTCCCAGTGTTCGGTCTTCCCCACATAACCATAACAGTGTAACTTCTTTAATATTCACACACATCCCCTGGATTGGTCTGACATCACACCAGGAAGAGGACATATGTCAGAAAGGATCTTCCTCAGTAAAGACGAGCACTCAGAAAACACAAGTGGTTCAATGTTTCACTTCTGTTTTTAAAATCCAAACAACAATCTCTCTCTCTTTTAGCGGGTATAGTCATCTCTCTCTCTCTCTCTCTCTCTCTCTCTCTCTCTCTCTCTCTCTCTCTCTCTCTCTCTCTCTCTCTCTCTCTCTGTCTCTCTGTCTCTCTGTCTCTCTGTCTCTCTGTCTCTCTGTCTCTCTGTCTCTCTCTCTGTCTCTCTGTCTCTCTCTCTGTCTCTCTGTCTCTCTGTCTCTCTGTCTCTCTGTCTCTCTGTCTCTCTGTCTCTCTGTCTCTCTGTCTCTCTGTCTCTCTCTCTCTCTGTCTCTCTGTCTCTCTGTCTCTCTCGTCTCTCTCTCTCTCTCTCTCTCTCTCTCTCAGCGGGTATAGTCATCTATCTCTCTCTCTCTCAGCGGGTATAGTCATCTCTCTCTCTCTCTCTTTTAGCGGGTATAGTCATCTCTCTCTCTCTCTCTTAGTGGGTATAGTCATCTCTCTCTCTCTCTCTTAGCGGGTATAGTCCTCTCTCTCTCTCTCTTAGCGGGTATAGTCATCTCTCTCTCTCTCTTAGCGGGTATAGTCATCTCTCTCTCTCTCTCTTAGCGGGTATAGTCATCTCTCTCTCTCTCTCTCTCTCTCTCTCTCTCTCTTAGCGGGTATAGTCATCTCTCTCTCTCTCTCTTAGCGGGTATAGTCATCTCTCTCTCTCTCTTAGCGGGTATAGTCATCTCTCTCTCTCTCTCTTAGCGGGTATAGTCATCTCTCTCTCTCTCTCTCTCTCTCTCTCTCTCTTAGCGGGTATAGTCATCTCTCTCTCTCTCTTAGCGGGTATAGTCATCTCTCTCTCTTAGTGGGTATAGTCATCTCTCTCTCTCTGTGGGTATAGTCATCTCTCTCTCTCTCTCTCTCTCTCTC
Source organism: Coregonus clupeaformis (assembly GCF_020615455.1). Classification (NCBI taxonomy): domain Eukaryota; kingdom Metazoa; phylum Chordata; class Actinopteri; order Salmoniformes; family Salmonidae; genus Coregonus; species Coregonus clupeaformis. The sequence continues at coordinate 160,741 of NW_025534100.1, read as the reverse complement.
TCTCTCTCTCTTAGCGGGTATAGTCATCTCTCTCTCTCTCTCTTAGCGGGTATAGTCATCTCTCTCTCTCTCTCTTAGCGGGTATAGTCATCTCTCTCTCTTAGTGGGTATAGTCATCTCTCTCTCTCTGTGGGTATAGTCATCTCTCTCTCTCTCTCTCTCTCTCTCTCTCTCTTAGCGGGTATAGTCATCTCTCTCTCTCTCTCTTAGCGGGTATAGTCATCTCTCTCTCTCTCTCTTAGCGGGTATAGTCATCTCTCTCTCTCTTAGCGGGTATAGTCATCTCTCTCTCTCTCTCTCTCTCTCTCTCTCTCTCTAGCGGGTATAGTCATCTCTCTCTCTCTCTCTCTTAGCGGGTATAGTCATCTCTCTCTCTCTTTTAGTGGGTATAGTCATCTCTCTCTCTCTTAGCGGGTATAGTCATCTCTCTCTCTCTCTCTCTCTCTCTCTCTCTTTTAGTGGGTATAGTCATCTCTCTCTCTCTTAGCGGGTATAGTCATCTCTCTCTCTCTCTCTCTCTCTCTCTCTTTTAGTGGGTATAGTCATCTCTCTCTCTCTCTCTCTCTTAGTGGGTATAGTCATCTCTCTCTCTCTCTCTTAGCGGGTATAGTCATCTCTCTCTCTCTTTTAGTGGGTATAGTCATCTCTCTCTCTTAGCGGGTATAGTCATCTATCTCTCTCTTTTAGTGGGTATAGTCATCTCTCTCTCTCTTAGCGGGTATAGCCATCTATCTCTCTCTCTTTTAGCGGGTATAGTCATCTCTCTCTCTCTTAGCGGGTATAGTCATCTCTCTCTCTCTCTCTTTTAGTGGGTATAGTCATCTCTCTCTCTCTTAGCGGGTATAGCCATCTATCTCTCTCTTTTAGTGGGTATAGTCATCTCTCTCTCTCTTAGTGGGTATAGTCATCTCTCTCTCTCTTAGCGGGTATAGCCATCTATCTCTCTCTTTTAGTGGGTATAGTCATCTCTCTCTCTTAGTGGGTATAGTCATCTATCTCTCTCTCTTTTAGCGGGTATAGTCATCTCTCTCTCTTAGCGGGTATAGTCATCTCTCTCTCTCTCTCTCTCTCTCTCTCTCTCTCTCTCTTAGCGGGTATAGTCATCTCTCTCTCTCTCTCTTAGCGGGTATAGTCATCTCTCTCTCTCTCTCTTAGCGGGTATAGTCATCTCTCTCTCTTAGCGGGTATAGTCATCTCTCTCTCTCTTAGCGGGTATAGTCATCTCTCTCTCTCTCTCTTTTAGTGTGTATAGTCATCTCTCTCTCTTAGCGGGTATAGCCATCTCTCTCTCTCTCTCAGTGGGTATAGTCATCTCTCTCTCTCTTAGCGGGTATAGTCATCTCTCTCTCTCTCTCTCTCTCTCTCTCTCTCTCTTCCCTCTCTTTTAGTGGGTATAGTCATCTCTCTCACTCTTAGCGGGTATAGCCATCTATCTCTCTCTTTTAGTGGGTATAGTCATCTCTCTCTCTCTTAGTGGGTATAGTCATCTCTCTCTCTCTTAGCGGGTATAGCCATCTATCTCTCTCTTTTAGTGGGTATAGTCATCTCTCTCTCTCTTAGTGGGTATAGTCATCTATCTCTCTCTCTTTTAGCGGGTATAGTCATCTCTCTCTCTCTCTCTCTCTCTCTCTCTCTCTCTCTCTCTTAGCGGGTATAGTCATCTCTCTCTCTCTCTCTCTCTCTCTCTCTCTCTCTCTCTCTCTTAGCGGGTATAGTCATCTCTCTCTCTCTCTCTCTCTCTCTCTCTCTCTCTCTAGCGGGTATAGTCATCTCTCTCTCTCTCTCTCTCTCTCTCTCTCTCTCTCTCTCTCTTAGCGGGTATAGTCATCTCTCTCTCTCTCTCTTAGCGGGTATAGTCATCTCTCTCTCTCTTAGCGGGTATAGTCATCTCTCTCTCTCTCTCTTTTAGTGGGTATAGTCATCTCTCTCTCTTAGCGGGTATAGCCATCTCTCTCTCTCTCTCTTTTAGTGGGTATAGTCATCTCTCTCTCTCTTAGCGGGTATAGTCATCTCTCTCTCTCTCTCTTTTAGTGGGTATAGTCATCTCTCTCTCTCTTAGCGGGTATAGTCATCTCTCTCTCTCTCTCTTTTAGTGGGTATAGTCATCTCTCTCTCTCTTAGCGGGTATAGTCATCTCTCTCTCTTAGCGGGTATAGTCATCTCTCTCTCTCTCTCTCTCTCTCTCTCTCTTAGCGGGTATAGTCATCTCTCTCTCTCTCTCTTAGCGGGTATAGCCATCTCTCTCTCTCTTTTAGTGGGTATAGTCATCTCTCTCTCTCTTAGCGGGTATAGTCATCTATCTCTCTCTCTTTTAGCGGGTATAGTCATCTCTCTCTCTCTTAGCGGGTATAGTCATCTCTCTCTCTCTCGTAGCGGGTATAGTCATCTCTCTCTCTCTCTCTTAGCGGTTATAGTCATCTCTCTCTCTCTTAGCGGGTATAGTCATCTCTCTCTCTTAGCGGGTATAGTCATCTCTCTTAGCGGGTATAGTCATCTCTCTCTCTTAGCGGGTATAGTCATCTCTCTCTCTCTCTCTCTTTTAGTGGTTATAGTTGTCTGTCTGTGGTATAGTAATTGGTACACGCGAAGACCTGTAGGAGTCTGACGGGTGGGTGAGAGAGACTAGAACCCCCGTGGGTGGAGTCTGTCGGGTGGGTGAGAGAGACTAGAACCCCCGTGGGTGGAGTCTGTCGGGTGGGTGGGTGAGAGAGACTAGAACCCCCGTGGGTGGAGTCTGTCGGGTGGGTGGGTGAGAGAGACTAGAACCCCGTGGGTGGAGTCTGTCGGGTGGGTGGGAGAGACTAGAACCCCCGTGGGTGGAGTCTGTCGGGTGGGTAGGTGAGAGAGACTAGAACCCCGTGGGTGGAGTCTGTCTGTCGGGTGGGTGAGAGAGACTAGAACCCCCGTGGGTGGAGTCTGTCGGGTGGGTGAGAGAGACTAGAACCCCCGTGGGTGGAGTCTGTCGGGTGGGTGAGAGAGACTAGAACCCCCGTGGGTGGAGTCTGTCGGGTGGGTGAGAGAGACTAGAACCCCGTGGGTGGAGTCTGTCGGGTGGGTGAGCGAGACTAGAACCCCGTGGGTGGAGTCTGTTGGGTGGGTGAGAGAGACTAGAACCCCCGTGGGTGGAGTCTGTCGGGTGGGTGAGAGAGACTAGAACCCCCGTGGGTGGAGTCTGTCGGGTGGGTGAGAGAGACTAGAACCCCCGTGGGTGGAGTCTGTCGGGTGGGTGAGAGAGACTAGAACCCCCGTGGGTGGAGTCTGTCGGGTGGGTGAGAGAGACTAGAACCCCCGTGGGTGGAGTCTGTCGGGTGGGTGAGAGAGACTAGAACCCCGTGGGTGGAGTCTGTCGGGTGGGTGAGAGAGACTAGAACCCCCGTGGGTGGAGTCTGTCGGGTGGGTGGGTGAGAGAGACTAGAACCCCCGTGGGTGGAGTCTGTCGGGTGGGTGAGAGAGACTAGAACCCCCGTGGGTGGAGTCTGTCGGGTGGGTGAGAGAGACTAGAACCCCCGTGGGTGGAGTCTGTCGGGTGGGTGAGAGAGACTAGAACCCCCGTGGGTGGAGTCTGTCGGGTGGGTGGGAGAGACTAGAACCCCCGTGGGTGGAGTCTGTCGGGTGGGTGGGTGGGAGAGACTAGAACCCCCGTGGGTGGAGTCTGTCGGGTGGGTGGATGAGAGAGACTAGAACCCCCGTGGGTGGAGTCTGTCGGGTGGGTGGGTGAGAGAGACTAGAACCCCGTGGGTGGAGTCTGTCGGGTGGGTGAGAGAGACTAGAACCCCCGTGGGTGGAGTCTGTCGGGTGGGTGGGTGAGAGAGACTAGAACCCCCGTGGGTGTTGTTATACAACACTAACACGAGCCAGAGCTGGTTTTGGATCAAATCTGTATCGCTCTCTCCCCCCGCCCCCTTCCTGTAGGCGTGGAGTGGTCCTGAGCGTCTATTGGCTCTGGATGACTTGATTGACAGCTGTGAGTCCAATCAGGTGAAGCACATGATGCAGGTTATTGAGCCTCAGTTCCAACGAGACTTCATCTCCCTGCTGCCCAAAGAGGTGAGAGGACACTCACACAGGACGGACACACACACACGCACACACACACACACACACACACAGAGGACGGACACACACACACACACACGCTCTCTCACACACACACACACACACAGGACGGACACACACACACACACACACACACACACACACACACACACAGAGGACGGACACACACACACACACACACGCTCTCTCTCTCACACACTCACACAGGACGGACACACACACACACGCTCTCTCACACACACACACACACACACACACACACACACACACACACACAGGACGGACACACACTCACACACACGCTCTCTCTCTCACACACACACACACACACACAGGACGGACACACTCACACACACACACACACACACACACAGGACGGACACACACTCACACACACACGCTCTCTCTCTCACACACACACACACAGGACGGACACACTCACACACACACACACACACACACACACAGGACGGTACACATACGATCATGCACACCCACATTCAGAACATACATCTGCCACTTGAGCCCAGTTCAAATCCATTATCATTATCAAATCTCAGGCGCCACTGTTCTCTGACATATAGATGTGATTCTGAGTTGTTAAGTGGTGATCAGGTGACCGGTCAGTGATATTAATGTGTTCCTCTCCTGTAGTTGGCCTTGTATGTCCTGACGTTTCTGGAGCCCAGAGATCTGATGCATGCTGCCCAGACCTGCTCCTACTGGAGGATACTGGCCGAGGATAACCTGCTGTGGAGGGAGAAGTGTAGGGAGCAGGGTACGTACCACACACACACACACACACACACACACACACACACACACACACACACACACATACACACACCCCCCACAGGCAGGAGGATACAACAACGCCATATGTAGCTTACACACACCTATAGACACACAGAGAGGACACATATATAGAGGGGACACATATAGGGGACACGCACAGAGGACATATATATAGAGGGGACACGGAGGACATATATAGAGGACACACACAGAGGACACATATATAGAGGACACACACAGAGGACACATATATAGAGGACACACACAGAGGACATATATAGAGGACACACACAGAGGACACATATATAGAGGACACACACAGAGGACACATATATAGAGGACACACACAGAGGACACATATATAGAGGACACACACAGAGGACACATATATAGAGGACACACACAGAGGACATATATATAGAGGACACACATATAGAGGACACACACAGAGGACATATATAGAGGACACACACAGAGGACACATATATAGAGGACACACAGAGAGGACATATATAGAGGACACACACAGAGGACACACACAGAGGACACATATATAGAGGACACACACAGAGGACACATATATAGAGGACACACACAGAGGACACATATATAGAGGACACACACAGAGGACATATATATAGAGGGGACACACGGAGGACACATATATATATATAGAGGGGACACACGGAGGACACATATATATATATATATATATATATATATATATATATAGAGGGGACACACACGGAGGACACACATATAGAGGACACGCACAGAGGACATATATAGAGGGGACACACGGAGGACACATATATAGAGGACACACACGGAGGACACATATATAGAGGGGACACACGGAGGACACATATATAGAGGGGACACACGGAGGACACACATAGAGGGGACACACGGAGGACACACATATAGAGGGGACACACACGGAGGACACACATATAGAGGGGACACACACGGAGGACACACATACACACATACACATACTTTTGGTAATGTAGTGTACCAATGAGATAGCAGCTAGCGTTAGCATTACATTACCTCATACCATTGAGATAGCAGCTAGTGTTAGCATTACATTACCTCCATACCAATGAGATAGCAGCTAGCGTTAGTATTACATTACCTCCATACCAATGAGATAGCAGCTAGTGTTAGCATTACATTACCTCCATACCAATGAGATAGCAGCTAGCGTTAGCATTACATTACCTCAATACCAATGAGATAGCAGCTAGCGTTAGCATTACATTACCTCAATACCAATGAGATAACAGCTAGCGTTAGCATTACATTACCTCCATACCAATGAGATAGCAGCTAGCGTTAGCATTACATTACCTCATACCAATGAGCTTATAGGGACTAGCGATAGCAAAGATGCTTGATGTCATGTTTTGCTCTCTCTTTCTCCTCCCTCTCCCTGTCTCTCTCTCTCTGTGTGTGTGTAATAATGCTATTGCTAACACCTCATATTTGTCTTAATTTGTGTGTAGGAAATAGAGGTTTTATGGCAGGTAGCCTAGCGGTTAAGAGCCTTGGGTCAGTAACCCGAAAGGTCGCTGATTCAAACCCCCGAGCCGACTAGCTGGAATAATCAGTAAGTTGCTCTGGATAAGAGCGTCTGATAAATGAGTAAAATGTATTAGTTATTTAACCCTGTGTGTCCAGGTATAGAAGAACCCCTGGTTGTGAAGAGGAGGGAGACTCTGAAACCTGGGTTTCTCCACTCACCCTGGAAGAGTGCCTACGTACAACAACACCACATAGAGAGCAACTGGAGGACTGGAGATATCACCTCACCTAAGGTACCGTATAACACATAGAGAGGACTGGAGGACTGGAGATATCACCTCACCTAAGGTACTGGATAACATATAGAGAGGACTGGAGGACTGGAGATATCACCTCACCTAAGGTACCGTATAACACATAGAGAGGACTGGAGATATCACCTCACCTAAGGTACTGTATAACATATAGAGAGGACTGGAGGACTGGAGATATCACCTCACCTAAGGTACTGGATAACACATAGAGAGGACTGGAGATATCACCTCACCTAAGGTACTGGATAACACATAGAGAGGACTGGAGATATCACCTCACCTAAGGTACTGGATAACACATAGAGAGGACTGGAGATATCACCTCACCTAAGGTACTGTATAACATATAGAGAGGACTGGAGATATCACCTCACCTAAGGTACTGTATAACATATAGAGAGGACTGGAGGACTGGAGATATCACCTCACCTAAGGTACTATATAACACATAGAGAGGACTGGAGATATCACCTCACCTAAGGTACTGTATAACACATAGAGAGGACTGGAGATATCACCTCACCTAAGGTACTGTATAACATATAGAGAGGACTGGAGATATCACCTCACCTAAGGTACTGTATAACACATAGAGAGGACTGGAGATATCACCTCACCTAAGGTACTGTACAGTGCATTCGGAAAGTATTCAGACCCCTTGACTTTTTCCACATTTTGTTACGTTACAGCCTTATTCTAAAATGGATTCAATAAATAAACAATCATCAATCTACACATTTTTGCTAATTTATTCAACATAAAAAAACAGATACTTTATTTAAGTAAGTATTCAGGCCCTTTGCTATGAGACTCGAAATTGAGCTCAGGTGCATCCTGTTTCCATTGATCATCCTTGAGATGTTTCTACAACTTGATTGGAGTCCACCTGTGGTAAATTCAATTGATTGGACATGATTTGGAAAGGCACACACCTGTCTATATAAGGTCCCACAGTTGACAGTGCATGTCAGAGCAAAAACCAAGCCATGAGGGCGAAGGAATTGTCCGTAGAGCTCCGAGATCGGATTGTGTCGAGGCACAGATCTGGGGAAGGGTACCAAAACATTTCTGCAGCATTGAAGGTCCCCAAGAACACAGTGGCCTCCATCGTTCTTAAATGGAAGAAGTTTGGAACCACCAAGACTCTTCCTAGAGCTGGCCGCCGGGCCAAACTGAGCAATCGGGGGAGAAGGGCCTTGGTCAGGGAGGTGACCAATAACCCGATGGTCTCTCTGAAAGACCTCCAGAGTTCCTCTGTGGAGATGGAAGAACCTTCCAGAAGGACAACCATCTCTGCAGCACTCCACCAATCAGGCCTTTATGGTAGAGTGGCCAGACGGAAGCCACTCCTCAGTAAAAGGCACATGACAGCCCGCTTGGAGTTTGCCAAAAGGCACCTAAAGACTCTCAGACCATGAGAAACAAGATTCTCTGGTCTGATGAAACCAAGATTGAACTCTTTGGCCTGAATGTCAAGCTTCACGTCTGGAGGAGACCTGGCACCATCCCTACGGTGAAGCATGGTGGTGGCAGCATTATGCTGTGGGGATGTTTTTCAGAGGCAGGGACTGGGAGACCAGTCAGGATCGAGGGAAAGATGAACGGAGCAAAGTACAGAGAGATCCTTGATGAAAACCTGCTCCAGAGCGCTCAGGACCTCAGACTGGGGCGAAGGTTCACCTTCCAACAGGACAACGACCCTAAGCACACAGCCAAGACAACGCAGGAGTGGCTTCGGGACAAGTCTCTGAATGTCCTTGAGTGGCCCAGCCAGAGCCCGGACTTGAACCTGATCGAACATCTCTGGAGAGACCTGAAAATAGCTGTGCAGCGACGCTCCCCATCCAACCTGACAGAGCTTGAGAGGATCTGCAGAGAAGAATGGGAGAAACTCCACAAATACAGTTGTGCCAAGCTTGTAGCGTCATACCCGAGAAGACTCGAGGCTGTAATCACTGCCAAAGGTGCTTCAATAAAGTTCTGAGTAAAGGGTCTGAATACTTATGTAATTTTTTTATTTCAGTTTAAATAATTTGATTTCTAAATACCTGTTTTTGCTTTTATCATTATGGGGTATTGTGTGTAGATTCATGAGGGGATTTGTATATATATATTTTTTAACCATTTTAGAATAAGGCTGTAACGTAACTAAATGTGGAGAAAGTCAAGAGGTCTGAATACTTTCCGAATGCACTGTATACACGTGTGTGTTGAGGGTTCAGGTAGAGGTGTGTGTTGAGGGGTCAAGTGTCCAGGTGCGTATTCATTAGGCCGATTCTGTTGCTAAGCGTTTCTTAAATGCAAGGAAAACGAAACGTGGAGGGACCTACCTGAATTTGTCCAGTATAGAAACATTTTGTTTTGCTCGGTTTGCTTCCGTTTGGTTCTTAAACGGTTTCCATAGTGAATACACCCCAGTTCTGTCTTGGATTAAAGGCTTGTTGTATAATATCTCTGGATTAATCTTTAACATTCCTATAACCTCTCTCACACTCTCTGTGTCTGCCCCCCCACAGGTGCTGAAGGGTCATGATGATCATGTGATCACTTGTCTGCAGTTCTGTGGTGACCTCATAGTCAGTGGATCTGATGACAACACTCTGAAAGTCTGGTCTGCCCTGACCAGCAAGGTAAGGCTGCTGTACAATATATATATATATATATATATATATATACCCTGTTTCAAAGAAAAGGGAAGGACATGAAATGTGTGCCTTCAGTGTGATGTATTCACCTGGGAGAGAGGGCTATGATCTGAAAAGGACCCTGCATGTCCTCTACCTCAGGGTTCCCCAATCCCCCCACCCCCAGCTGGGAAATGCAATTTCATTACAATTTGTGTGTTTTATGTGCATTTTTCTTGAATAACTTTTTGGTTTTTGAGTAGCTAATCTCACACCTTTTACTCGGGAGGATTGTTTCAAGAGGATAAAACATGTTTTACTCAGGAGGATTCCTTCATTAGGTTCAACACGTCAAGTATCCTTCCCCCTGAACACGTCAAGTATCCTTCCCCCTGAACACGTCAAGTATCCTTCCCCCTGAACACGTCAAGTATCCTTCCCATGGTTCACAGAGGAGCTGCACAGCATGAAGACCCCGTGGCCGCAGTTTATAGCGTCTGGAGACGTACTGTCCTTTCTATCCACCTACTGGCTACGACGGCCACGTACCCCTTCAGTCACCTCCTCCTGTTCTCCCCCTTCAGTCACCTCCTCCTGTTCTCCCCCTTCAGTCACTTCCTCCTGTTCTCCCCCTTCAGTCACCTCCTCCTGTTCTCCCCCTTCAGTCACCTCCTCCTGTTCTCCCCCTTCAGTCACCTCCTCCTGTTCTCCCCCTTCAGTCACCTCCTCCTGTTCTCCCCCTTCAGTCACCTCCTCCTGTTCTCCCCCCTTCAGTCACCTCCTCCTGTTCTCCCCCTTCAGTCACCTCCTCCTGTTCTCCCCCTTCAGTCACCCTCCTCCTGTTCTCCCCCCTTCAGTCACCTCCTCCTGTTCTCCCCCTTCAGTCACCTCCTCCTGTTCTCCCCCATCAGTCACCTCCTCCTGTTCTCCCCCTTCAGTCACCTCCTCCTGTTCTCCCCCATCAGGCACCTCCTCCTGTTCTCCCCCTTCAGTCACCTCCTCCTGTTCTCCCCCTTCAGTCACCTCCTCCTGTTCTCCCCCATCAGTCACCTCCTCCTGTTCTCCCCCATCAGGCACCTCCTCCTGTTCTCCCCCATCAGTCACCTCCTCCTGTTCTCCCCCATCAGTCACCTCCTCCTGTTCTCCCCCTTCAGTCACCTCCTCCTGTTCTCCCCCTTCAGTCACCTCCTCCACCCTACAAACCCAGGTCCTCCTGTACCCGAAGCTCTCTCGCGGTGTGACAGATTTTCAGCTCAAATGACTCTCTATCTGTATGCTGTAGGAGTGTGATAAATAAGATCCATAACGACTAACAAAAATACACACGCCAATTTTAATTCCACTAAATTATGCAAATGGACCTTTAGACCGATAAGCCCGACCAGTGAAATGTCTTTCCATCGACTGGTATTTCATCAAATAAAA